>NC_046661.1:42613614-42618084 GCF_010883055.1 Belonocnema kinseyi | reverse complement strand
TCGAAAAGCTTTGGAAAATGGTTCACAAAAAAAAATAGACACGAAAAATCACGTTTTTTTTTTGTTTAAACTGCATTTTGGGATAATAAGAAAATTTTTTGAGAAATTTCATAGGCACCGTCGGAAAGAGGAGATCTTAAGCAATAAAAATATATGTGTCTCAATTTTTTCTAGTTTCGAATAGTCTTAGTTATTGCCCGTTGAAAAGCAGTGTACCGGTAGTGGCGTTTTGGCCGTTTAAGGGTTAATTTGAAAATGTTAAATTTATAATGCCCAATTTGGTCATTTTGAAGAATTTTAAGCAATTATAGATCAATTCTTCCAATTTCAGGTGACTACATCAAATTCCAAATCAAAATTTCTTTTAAAAACATGTTATTAATTATTAAGTTGCCGATTTATGAACGAAACTTTGTAAACATTTTTTTAATTTAAAATTTGGAAGGTTTAAATTTGAAATCTTTATCAATTCTAATCTTACATGGTTAAATTTAAACAAATTGGAAATTAAAGATAGTAAAAACGTAATTATTAATAATGTAAACTTACAGAATGTTTACATTTCTCAGATTTTTATTACACACGAATAATTTTTTCTGTGTAGAAATCGAATTAGGAATCCGGTCGGTACCCGGCTGGATAAGCAGAAAACCTAGGAGTAAATTTTGTAGCGGTTAATTTTGTATTTCCATCTGCTGGTGTACGTGGAATATAAATATTACCTTTAGTAGGATGTAAAGTGTCTGCTATTACCTGTTCGCACGAATAAATACCAGAGTAAAGATTCACGGAGAAAAAGATATCGCACAATAATATCGCAAAACCTCTATATTGCAAGAAAGCGCGATATGATAACGTGCAAGCGGGTCCCAGAGCTTTGTACGATATTATAATGCACTAATATCACAGAAAAAAATAAAGTTAAATTTTGTTGCTGTTTTCTGTTACGGCGACCTTAGCAGCAATGGGAAAACGGCAAAGTATGAGGAAATTCGAGCTATAAATCGGGGCACCAAATTTAAAACAAGCACAACAAAAAAGTGAAAATTTGCTACAGGTAAGAATTGCAACGGTTAAAAATTAAACAAATTTCGGCGAAAGTTTCACCGAGGTTACGAGAAAAATTCTAATCTCATCTACTGCGTGACGCTGAAGTGAAAAAATTCTGTAAAACATGTAGAATCAGTAACAGAAAATACGAAACAAAACTTTCCTACTGATATATCTCCTTCGAAATAAATTAGACTATTGTAGAGGAATTAAAACATACTTAATACCATCTAGCAAAAAGCGCAAAAAGCAACTGATAGATGGGAATCCCCGATTCTCTCCAATTTAATGAAGTTAAACGACGACAGATAGCGCTGGCGTCGTGATTCTCGCTACATCTCGAATAAAAACGGAGCGATTATATGACGAAAGATTATCCAGGCAGGGTAAAAATCGGAAATAATCTTTGATTCATGTGAAGTTTATCTGGCAAGGTAAATTTTTGTTCCAGTGAATCTCACCTGAAATCGATGTAAACTTTATCTTTAATTTTTTCTGTGCTCGCTTGCTCACTACTCGAACCCTCGCGAGATCACAAAAGAAGAAATACACTATGATAGCGTAATAAACTTAAATTCTTACGCTATAGATTGCAGAATTATGCGGTATATAATGTAAAATCTTGCAATGTACGATATCAAGATTTCGCGCTATTATAATGCGATAATTACGATATATAGCGCAGGATTTACGATATATATTGTAATTCATGCGATATAGTTTTCTCAGTGTTGCACTTAGTTTTTTTACATTCTTATCACAATAAGAAGGTATTAATTTTATGTGAAAAATAACGATCGCAGTTTTTATTAAATCTCCACGTTTTGAGACCTTCGGGCTCTAAAAAAAACGATTTTTCGTAGTGTCTGTGTATTGGGGTTGTCGCCGTCCTTGTCGTCTGTCTGCCGGATAACTTTGGTAAAACTGCACGGATTGAATTATGCTTTAGCACGAGGGATAGGTAACTATAATACCTACTTTTTGGTAGACTTGTGCTTCAAGTAATTTTATTAAATATTATTTTTAGTAACAAAAAAATAGCAAAGAAGGCGCTTATAAGCAACGGTCTCTAATATTTTTTTGTAAAATAAACATTGTGCTACATTTTGATTATTCTAATTTTCTCTCAATTGCAAACGTTTAAAATTAAGCGTATTCCATGGAATATATGGAAGCGTAGAGGGTTTTTTGGCATTAGTTTCGTTTTAATTGACATAATTAATTTGTTCAATAAACTATATTGACATTTGAAATAACACTGTTGTGAATGTCGATACTCAAAACCATCTTAGCACTTCATTTATTAGGTAATTTGCCTGTTTTCTACATAAAATACTTCACTTAAGTAATTTACGTCGAAAATCTCAAATCTATGTACGGCTGTTCATAGTCGTTGAAAATTCGAAAAATTTAGCCTTGTGATTTTTTTCGATACAAAGAAAATGATCAAACTTTTAACCTTTTTCAAAATTTAAAAAAAAACGACAATGAACATCTTAATCCAAACAACGCGCTATATGAAAAAAATGAAGAGAAGAAAAAACTTGATTTTAGAAAACCTTACCAGAAGACCATAACAAATTTTTTAATTTTTTGGAAAATAGAAAATATAAATTTTGGTCGCACAAAAATATTTAAAAAATCTATTTTGAGGTCAAACTATGCAAGATACGAAAAAAGAGGAATACACAAAAATGTGTAGCCAAAAAAGATATATAGACTTATTATTAGTATATTAACTGTAAAAAACTACATTTTCTGACAAACGACATAAGCTGCGAAAAAATAAACAAACAGAATTTATTCAACCAAAAAGATCTACAAATTTGTAATTATTTATTTTTCCATAGGATGCCTAGTTTTTGTTTTAATCATGAAATGACATTAAATAAAAATTTAATTTGTGGAAAAACGACGCAAAGTACGCAAGAAACTAATAAACAAAAGTTGTATACCCAAAAAAGATCTATAACTTTGTTATGAATAATTTTTTTATAGAACTCTTAGTTTTTTTTTCGTAAAAAATAAAAATAAAATTTTTTAATGATTTGCTAAATGGCACAAACTATGAAAAAATTTATCGACAAAAGTTGCTCGACCAAAAATGAGTTATAAATTTCTCATCAATAATTTTATAATAGAATCCCTAGTTTGTGTTTTAATTGTAAAAAATAAAATAACCAATAAAGAAATTAAATTTTTGGATAAACAGCACAAGGAACGAAAAAAATTAATAAAACAAAAGATGTTCACTAAAAAAAGATCTACAATCTTGTTATTAAGTATATTTCAATAAGGTACGTATTTTTTGTTTGCACTGTGAAAAATAGCATTGAAAATAAACAAATTAAGTTTTTTGAAAAACGACATAAAGTGTAATAAAAAATATGTTCTTTAAAGCCAAAGGAGCTTTAAAAAAGGGAATTCACTATTACCAAATTGCAGTTGACGATGCGTGACCTTTTATTTGAAAACATCGACACACAAATGCAGAGGAAGGACGAAGACCGAGCGCGTAGCGCGAGGTAAAAAAATGAATAGGCGCGCGAAGCGCGAGATGAGAATGTGCCGCGCAGCGGGCAGATTTTTTCTATGTAGCCTCAGTTTTTATAGAGGGTTTTCATGTTGCTCCAAGTGACAAATTGGACTCCTTTCTATTATGGAAAAAAATATTTAATAAAATTAATGTCCATCGGTTTAAAGGATTTCTTCTATATCAAGTAGTACACCAAATTCCTGTTGGCGCGAACCTCAGAAAATATTATATCACACTTACATATGAGTTTTATATAAAAATTGAACACCATAGAACCTCGGAAGTTTATGTTAAAACATTGTAGTAGTGTTGTTGAAAGAAATTGACGTATTTCAGACAATTAAGATCTTATGATGTTATAGATCCTTTACTAAAAATTCTACGTTTCGAGAGTCAAAACCGAGGGGCTAGTCACAGAGCAATCTTAGATGGCTGCACTGGAATTCTTAAGAGAAATCTTTGAGGAACTCTTAGAACTCTTGGAAATCATTCGCTGAGCGTGAAGCGTTCACACGCTTGTGATGCATACGCTTCCTGATTGAGTCAAACTAACGGCCGACTTTGTCCAAACACCGCCGAGCTGAGCCGAGTTTGATTTCTCCTCGAGAGTCCCGATCTCGAGAAGTTTTGGAAATCTGGGCAATCTCAGCCATCTCAAAGAAATCCTAGCGCTCTCTATGGGAATTCGATTGATACTACCAGATTCATAGTTTTAAGATTTCCAGATTTCGCAGTGAGCAGCCCCTTAGTCAAAACGCTCTCCTCAAAAGGAGACAATAGTTCTATATTGGTCAACTTATGATAGTTATGCAATTAGTAATGAACCCATCCTCTGAAATAGAACCTTCTCGATTATAAGTATGTAAACAAATTTATTTTGATTA
>NC_046661.1:42604772-42613514 GCF_010883055.1 Belonocnema kinseyi | reverse complement strand
TATAGTTATAATTAGTAAGGTAAATGTCCCGATTTGGGCGAGTGATTCAGTTTGTGCAAATGCTCACATACTGTAGGTAAATCCAATGCAGTCTTAAAGTTAATGACACTCGTAATAGTTTATTCGCACTCTAGAATGGATTAAAGATATTTTTTATATAGTTTTTATGATCATTTTATGACCGATTTATGGCCGATCGAGCATACATTACTCTCGGATTGTTAGTTCGGGAGTTGACAGGCTGCGTAGTTTTTCGTGTCAACAGTGCCCCAAAAATTTTGTGGCGCGAATGTTTAATTGAAAAATATGTATTAATTATAAGTTTTTCGAATGTGTTCATCAATATAATGGAAAGCTAATGAATAATTAAGATATTTCTTTCCACCTTAATACGGACGGAAAAAATGGCTGTAGGAATGTGCGCAAGCATTTGCAAACAACAGGGTCACATACAAATTAGGCGACTTTTTAAGATATCAAGCACACTATTTCAATTCTGAAAGCTTTCTCTTGTTGTGGCGCCTGTTTTTTATGCATTTGTGTTGAATAATTGATAAAAATGTGCGGAAAACGATTACAAGAATAATGAGATAGCTAATTTAAAAATGCAAACGATAAAAATATTCTTTTTTTTTAATTACGTTATTTATTATGCTGATAAATTTTCACGTTAAAATTTTCAAGTTCCTAATGACAAATTAAATTAAGAGTCAGTTCTCATCAATGACGATATCCCGCCACTGCACTGTAGGAAATATAACATGGCGTCGCTCGCCCAATTCGGGACATTTGATTCGCCCAAACTTGGTCAGAGGAAAAATTCATTCGCCCAAATAGGTTCATCGGTACAGCATGAAATATTCTTTATTATTTAGTAAAAATGGTTTGTTGATATCGATAAGCAGACCAAGTAATTATGAAAAATGTTCAAACTGTGCGGTATTAGGAACTTTTATCGATTCATAAGATTTAAAATACTTTGACAAGCAAAATACCCCACACAAATCCTTACATTCGCCTAAATTGGGACATTTACTTTATTGAAAAAAAGTAAAATATATAATAAATGGATTGAAATTGTAAAAAAGTATAACATTGTAAAAAGTGAGGTTATAAAAGGAAAAAATCAATTGTAGTTACCTGTGTGAAATTAAATATGTTATTAAAAAGATTTTTTTTCATAATAAGAGACTTCATGTTAAAAATAATGTTTAAGAATTATAATCAATTATAGCTTAAAAGTTGGAATCTAAAATAAGAGACAGAACTTGTATTCTTCTCCATTTTTGTGTTTAAAATCGAGAAAGTGAAATAGAAAGACATGGGATAAAAGGATAGAAAATCAATAACGTAACAATGAATTCGTCATAAAGGTTCCATAATGATACCTAATGAAACTTTAATATACTTGATAATTTCACAATTTTTAATTAATTTAACTAATAAGAAAAAGAGTTGAAACATTAGAAATCAAATTAAGCAATCTAAAATAATATTATATAAAGGACTCTGATATACAAGATCACTACATTAAGACATCTATCCTCAGTGTTCATAATAAAGAACATTTCAGCTGTCAATCTTTTGAATTTTATAGGCTCATGGTGTCGAACTTTGACATGTCTCTAGTCAATCTCATGATCTGTCTGAACTTGATGTTTAGTATTAGCAGTATTAGTATTAGTATTAACACTTTATGGTTTTTTGGATTCTGTCTAAAGTTATCATGATGTTCTTTAATTCTAATGCAAAGTAATCTACCCGTTTGGCCGTATAACACATTTCACATTCTAAACAATCCATTTTATACACTACATTAGTCATATTAAAAGTTTCTAAAACATCTTTACCTAATTTCATAAATTTGTTAAATTTGGAATCAACTCTAAAAGTTGTTTTAATATTAAAGTATTTTAAAATTCCTTTGACTTCAAACGATAAGCTACCATGGAACGGTATAGGAAAAATAATAATATTATGAACTGGAAACAAGTTTAACTGTACTGCAATGTGTTTTATCAATGTTTTTATTTTATCTTTAATACATACATGAACAAATTTCGTAGGATAATTATTAAAAAACAAAATGTTTTCAATTAAATTAATATTGGTATTGTGAAAAGACTCATGTGATAATTTGAACATTGTATCAAAGAGATTTTTAATAGTAGCTATTTTGTGTTGATTTCGATGGTTAGAAAGAAAATTATTGTATCTACCTGAGTAAGTGCCTTTCCTATACCAATCAGTAATGATAGTTCCATCATTAGTTTTTATAACCGTAACATTTAAAAAAGGTATAGAATTATCAATTTCCCTATAATGAGTAAATTTAAGTCTAGGATGATAAGAATTGAACTCTAGTAAAACGTAATCTGATTTATTTTTTGGTACAATCATGAAGATATCATCGACGTATCTATAATATGTGTGTAAATTGCAATCTAAATTATTAATAACTGTGTTTTCTAAGTCTTGCATGACTAAATCTTCCAAAATAGGTGATATTGGAGAGCTTATTGGAGTACCATGTATTTGTCTGTAATATAAATTGTTAAATTGAAAAACCGTTTGCGTCATTAAAAATTCTATTCCTTTTTCAAATTTACTGAGAGGTAAGCCAGTACAATTTTTAATATTAATCCTTCTGCTCAGAATACTATTTTTAACCAATTATAATGGAACATTTGTAAATGAAGATGAAACAACCAACGAAACCATAATGTGATCATGAGGAACAGTTCTTTTAGTTATTATATTTTCAAATACAGAAGAATTGTTTACCTGACTTTCTGAAATTATTAGCTTCTTTTAATATGTTATTGAAAAGTTTTCCCATTTTAAAAGTTGGAGAATTGATAAGAGATACAACAAGACGCATAGGACAATTCGGTTTATGTATTTTTGGTAGACCATATATTTCTTTCTATTTCACTTTCTCGATTTCACAAGTTCTGTCTCTTATTTTAAATTTCAACCTTTATACTATAATTGATTATAATTCTTAAACATTATTTTTAACAGGAAGTCTCTTATTATAAAAAAATCTTTTGAATAACATATTAAATTTCACACAGGTAACTACAATTGATTTCTTACTTTTATAACCTCAATTTTTACAATGTTATTCTTTTTAAAAATTTCAATCAATTTATTATATATTTTCTTTTTTTCCCCATATTAATTGTAACTATAATTTAATTGTAATATATATATATATATAAAATTAATAAATCAAAATAAATTTGTTTACAGATTTATAATCGGGAAGGTTTTATTTGAGAGGATGGGTTCATTACCAATTGTATAACTATAATACGTTGACCAATATAGAACTATTGTTTCCTGATGAGGAGAGCGTTTTGACTCTCGAAACGTAGAATTTTTAATAAAGGATCTATACCATCATAAGATCTTGATTCTCTGAAGTATGTCAATCTCTAGGTTCTTTAAGCTGTCAGGACCACATTTGAAAAATGGACTGAAAACCTATAGGGAATTTAGGGCTAATTTAATGCCCCATTGCCAAACTTAATGCTCTACATTTAAACAAATAAAATCGGTGGTCATGCTAGCTTAATGTTAAGATAGCAGAACCTCACATAGTAAAAAATTAGTTTGTCAAAATTTCTTTGCTCTATAATTTAGGGCTCATTTAAGGCTCACTTAATGCCCTATTATCAAATTAAATGCTCCACAATTTTTCGAAAAAACCTGTGGTCATGCTAGCTTAACGTTAACCTAGCAGGACCACACAGAAAAAAACGACTTAGGCATTATTTCTTTCCACAATAATTTAGGGCTCATTTAGAGTCCATTTAATGCCCTATTGCCAAATTTGATGGTACGCATTTTTTTAAACCTGTGGTTACGCTATCTTAACGTTAAGCTAGCAGAACCACTCATAGAAAAAAATTACTTGGGCAATATTTCTTTACATTATAATTTAGGGCTCATTTAGGGCTTAATTCATGCCCTACTCCCAAATTTGATGCTACGCATTTTTTTCAAAGCTGTGGTTCTGCTATCTTAACGACTAGCACGACCACACAGAGAAAAAGCTACTTAGGCATTCTTTCTTTCCACAATAATTTAGGGCTCATTTAGGGATTTGAGAATACGATAATGAAAAATTTAAAAAAATTGTTTAAACAATTTTTCTTTAAACAATTCTAGTAAAAATGAATTAAACCAATTTCTTCGTCTGCCCTATGATAAGGCTCACTCAGGGCTCCATGAATATGATATTTGAATTGAACAAAAATTGTTTGGAAAATTATTGTTTGAACAAATTGTTCACAAAAAAAATATTTTTTTTTCGTTTCTCTTGAATAATTTCAGGCTCATTTGAGGCTCCTGAAATATCATGAACTGAAATTCTTGCGACATTTCCTTGACCCTTTTTCTTGTTATATATGGTCTTGTGCTACCTTAACGTTATAAAAAATACGCGAAGAAAACCATAAAACCCATTTTTACCCCTCGCATAATTTAGGGCTTATTGAGGAATAATTTAGGTGCGTAGTCCTATATTTTGGGCTCTAGTATTTTTTGTAAAAACTAGTGTTTGCAATAGCTTAACAATAAGTTGGTTCAAGATTGCCTTAAAACGTAATAAAAATGAGTAAAAATGGATAAAACCCATTTTTACGTATTTTTACGTATTTTTATAACGTATTCACGTATTTTCATAATGTATTCACGTATTTTTTATAACGTTAATATGGCACAACCCCATATATAATAAAAAAAAGGGCTAAGGAACTATCGTATGACTTTCGGTCAAAGATATTTCAGGGGCCTTAAATGAGCCTGAAATTATGCAAAAGAAGCGAAAGTAAAATAATTTTTTTTTGGTAAATTTGTTTAAACAATAATTTTTTAAACAATAATTGTTTAAACAATTTCTGGTTAAATTCAAATATTATATTCATGGAGCCCTAAGTGAGCCTTAACATACGGTAGAAGAAGACATTCATTTAATTAATTTTTACTACAATTGTTTAAACAAAAATTATTTGATTAATTTTTTGTTCATTTTTCAATATTATATTCCCAGAGCCCTAAATGCGCCCTAAGTTAGAGTGCAAAGAAATATTGTCCAAGTCATTTTTTTCCATGTTTGGTCCTGCTATCTTAACGTTAAGCTAGCATGACCACCGGTTTTCTTGTTTAAATGTAGAGCATTAAATTTAGCAATAGGGCATTAAATTAGCCCTGAATGAGCCCTAAATTTCCTATAGGTTTTCAGTCCATTTTTGTGATGTGCTCCTGCCAGCTTAACGGACCTTCAATTTTTTTCAACAACACTAATACAATTTGTCATTATCTCAGACAAAAAAAAGATCAACATCAACACCGGATCAACAACATCCATTTTAATTAAGTACAATATAATGCTAAAATATGGAAATTCCATAAGGTTCCATTGACCCTTACCTAGTTTTAAATTTCCAATAGGCCTTGACTAACCAAAGCGCGATTTTTAAAAAATTGTCAAGCGAAAACTATTTCAAACTTTGCACTGCTTTTGAAGCCAAGGCCTTGGATTGTAGATAAAAAATTTATTAAAAACCGGATTTCGAAAAAATAGCTCTCATGCCTTTTAATTTCCCCCCTTCAATTTTTAATCATTGTTGTTAAATTTTCCTAGAACTTCCTGAGGTCAAGTGGATATTTGCGATTAGGAAGGAAGAAAGGATTAAGTGAACGGAAATACCAGATGCGGAGGCCAGAGGGCGCCAGACATGGTGGTTTTGAAAATGTGCAGTGTGAAAACTATATCTGAAATTTGAGAAACTTATAAACAACGTAACCACTCTGCTGTTGAACACTGTAGAATCGATAAAATTTTTATTTAATAGAAGTTGAAAATTAAATGTTTGATGAATTGGAAGAAGCTAATTTCTGATTACCCTCCTAACAAGCTTTAAAATTATATTTTGCAAATACTAATGGATGCTAGACGAATTATAATTCGTCTAGCATCCATTAGTATGTCTTTGATTATGCGAAGTCTTTTAGAAAATATGTAAATTCTAATAGTGACTATTCGGCTCCCGACCATGAAATGTAATCAGGGTTGTCCGATCAGGATCCAACCAGAAAACTTTTTGCATTAGGGCCAACCGCGAGTCAAACCAATCTATTTTTTTTTATTTTGAAGCAATCAAAGATTTGAAATTTAGCAATAATGTGTGTTAATATCAAATTTACTTTCTTTACCTCTACATTCATCTGTTTACGTCAAGGTGAATTTGACCAAAGATTATCTTGAAGTGAATTTTTAAATACCCATTTGCATACGTTTTCAAAAAGAAAACGAAATTACGTATTAAATTAGTCCTTGAATAAACCTCCTTGGGAATCCATTGGACTTTTTAATTAAGAGTTTCGATTCAAAAGTGACTTTTACTTTTTTCCTCTTATTTACGGGAATAAGTTGAGGTCCAGGATTAAGCGAAAATTAAATAGGTATGTTACATTCAGATTTTTGTGTTATTAAATATAGGCAAGTTATATGTTTCTCTTCGCCTGATTAATTGAACTTAATTAAGGGTCAGATTTGCGTGTTTAATATTGCAAATTAATTTTCCTTTCCTTATCAGATACAATTGAAATAACGTATGTTTGCATGTATCCCCTCGCTAGATCGAATCGCCAATGAGCCAGAATTGCACGCTCTCTTTAACAATTTCAAAAGGTACGCTAAAAATGAGCAAATACGCCTCCTGCTTTATTTCGTTAATTACTTTCCGGCAATCGCAACTTTTATAAGGAATTTTATGTCCATTGGCATAAAAACGCTGTATATACACGGAAAATAAGTCTTGGAAAATTTCCTAGATTAGTGCTAGATTTTTGACGGGCCATCATTTTTAGAAAGTCTTCTACACTTTTTATGAAGTGGTCATAAATTGTCATGGAAAAAATAGAAAAAGTCATGGAAGTTTTGAAGCACAGTCAAGGAACAACAGTCCAACAGTCCTCCAAGTTTTATCAGACAGTTTACAAAAAAATCGAATACAAAATGATATGATATGGTATTGAAAAAACTTTTCATATTTTCGAAGACTTAAATTGAATAAGTACGTGACTCAGAAATGAAGAACTCGAATACGAGTCAGGAAAACACTCCTTGAATGCCTGCGAGAGTTTGCAGAGCGGCGCACTGTTACAAATTCGCATTGGTATGCTTATTCGCATTGGCTTGCTTATTTAAAATGATTAAATGTGCTATTACATTATTTTCAATAAAACGCATAAAGACATTAAGAATCATTTATAATGATTATTTGTGATAAAAAAGGCATACCTTCCTTTGAATTCAAAATCGATCATTTATTTTTACAACTAGTTTCATGAAGGATTTAATCTCCAAGATTTGGATGATGTACTGAAAAACATGTTTAGTTATATTACCTATGATTTCTTGCTATCCCAGCTAGAAAGTATCGCTGGATTTTGCCTTCCTAAATAATTAGCTGTATTGAAACGATTTTCTTGCAGACAAAATATAGGTACAGTACCTAGAAAATTTAGCTGTCATGTCTATATTTCTATTGCTAAACAAGTATAGGTGTGACAACTAACCAGGTTCAGCTAGACATTCTAGGTGAAAAATATAGCTAAACTCAACAGTCTACCTAGCGGCGTTTTCTGGCTGAAGTGCTTATAGTTTTTATATCTAATACGCCGATATATTTCTGGGTATGATGATGAAAAAATATGAAAACCATACATATAAGTATTTTTTTATTATTATTATTACACCATTAAGCCATTTCCCTTTCGGGGTAGGCGTGACTCACTCGGCAGGGGAAAGGAGCATTGTGTGGAAGGGATAGAGATTTATCAGATTGATCCAGAATTCTCGTGCTATTTCAGTAAATAACACGTTCTTTCCGCAACACTGCTCCGACCCAGGTTGCTGATCAATCTCTCTAGCAATCACCCCAAGCGAAGAACCTCACGAAGTCGTAATGTAAGGTTCCCCACTTGGGTCCATTAATAGCCAAGGTCTTTGTTTCAGGCGTCATTCACTCTACTGACAGTCTTTTTATTAACTATTTGCCGCCATACTTTCTTGTCCTGGCATACTTCTCTAGCTTCTTTTATGTCCATGCATTTTTTCATGCAGACTCTCGTGTTTCTATGACTTCTTATGTCTCTTCTAAGTAGGGTCTCATTCACACATTCTAACCATTCTTTCCGCGGTCTACGTCTGAACACGCTGCCATTTACTTTACCTTGATACACTTGTTTCGTTAGTCGTTCATTTGGCATCCTCTCAACATGTCCGAACCATCTTAACCGATTTCTTTCCGATATGTCTACTAGCGTCTCTTCTGCACCACATTCTTTTAGAATTATCTCATTACTTACTTTGTCCATTAGGGTTTTCCCGCTTATTATGCGCATGAATCTCATGTCAATTGCGTTAATTTTACTCTTATCTTTTTCTTGATAAGTCCATGTCTCGCTACCGTATACTACAGTTGGTACAAATATAGAATTATGTATTGCCATTTTAGCTTTATTTGATATATTTTTACTTCTGGTAAGGGGACCTGCTCTACCAATAACCTTCTTACCTTCATTTATTTGTCTATCTAATTCCTCCTCTATCTTCCCGTCCCTAGTACCAGGTGTATACATATGAAACCGGTATTTTTTCAAGAAAAAAAACACATTTATTTCAAGAGAATGATAACAAATATTTTATTCAAAGTATGCGCCCTC
>NC_046661.1:42591272-42604672 GCF_010883055.1 Belonocnema kinseyi | reverse complement strand
CTTCTGTTATTTTCATTACCCTACGAATAAGTATTTTTGAATATATTTTACTTACGTTGCTTAATAAGCTAATCCCTCTGTAATTATTGCACTCGCTTTTATGTCCCTTTCTCTTGTATATTGGTACGATAATAGCTTCTTTCCAATCGTCTGGGATGTCTCCCATCTCGCAACATAAATTTATTAATTCGCACAGTCTATGTGGTATGCACGCGCCAACGTGTTTGAGCATTTCAGCGTTAATACCGTCTACCCCGGCAGCCTTACCGTTTTTCAAGTTCTTAATTATATCTCTAACCTCAGTGACACAGACTTTTTCAATTGAGTTTTCCATCGCATCGTGTTCAACATCGCAGTTGTGGTGTCCTATAGCTTCATCTCCGAATTGTCTCCTAAAATAGTCTCTGAAAGCCTCTAGTATTCCGTCTGCATCATATACTATTTCCCCCCTACTATTTCTCATGTTGACAATTTCTTTACTTTTGTTTCCTTTCATTTTTTTGTAAAGTAGTTTCCTGCTTCCTTCAAAGTCGGTTTGTATTTTTATCTCTTCTTCTGCTCTAGTTGTATCTTTACTTTCTTTAACTAATCGTTTAAGTATCCTGTTTTCGCATCTATAATCATTTCTACGTCTACTTCTTTCCTCACTGCTAAGACCTGCGATGTTCAAAGTTCTCTTGTACGCTTCTCTTTTTGCTTTTTTTGGCAGCCTGCATTTCATCATTCCACCACGCATCACCAGAAATTCTTCCTACAACTGCGGTACCACACACTTCAATCGTACATCTAACAAGGATATCCCGTAACATTGTCCAGGCGCCCCCTAAATTTTTTTTTTTTGATTCGGTCCTCCCATGTTGCCCTATCTATGCTTTCGATTATCTTATTTTGGAAATCTATTCTCACATCCGGTTTCTGTAGGTTCTCAATTTTGATTCGCGTTTGTTTTGCTTTCTTGGGTCTCTTTTTTCTCCAACCCCGACCTAAGTTAATTTTTGAGATCAGAATGTAATGATCAGTATTGCATTATTTAATTCTTTATTTATGTATTAGTTACATATATGACTTAATAATTTAAAAAATTAAATTAAAAACAACAAGTTATAATCAATACATATCAATATGTACAACAAGGCGTATCGAAAAAAAGTTGTAAACACAATTTTTGAGGTTATGTACGCTCACTGATAAAAGAATACACACCTTTGAAAACTTCAATAAAATTATCGAGGTTCCAGCTGATCAAAACATCTCTTATTTCCGTAAACGGTTCTATCATTGTCGTTGAATTACTGATTAGATAAATTTATTTTTTAACTCGCACAAGCAACAAGAAACGCGACACGAGTTTCTTGCATTTACGGAAAGGCCGGCTGTTAGTTTTATGCGAACTAATTCAAGGCGGTAATTTTCAAAATCTATTTCAATTTATATGCATAAAATTGATGTTACAATTCTGCCGTGATTCGCGTGTATCGCGAATTCTAATTCATTTTCTGCAGTTTTTTTTCGTTTTTCTTGACTAATTTGCATATAAACTTTTAATTTTTGCTCAAATATTTTTAAAACATAATAATTCATAATCTAAATGCATCACGGACCTCAGAAATAGGGCTGCCGTGATTTGAGAAAACGCCGTTCACAGCTTGCAGCTCAAAATAAATGCAGTTACGGCGTTTCTCGAATTACAGATCTTTTTTCTCGGGTTTCGGTGATTCCGGAGAATGCCGTAAGCGCGTACGAACCTCTTCGAAATCACGAAGGCTCGAGATCACCGCCCGATAAATTAGTAAAGTCCGTAACTGCCCATTGCGGCTTTTTTTCGAATTTTGTTGTGACGTATTCAGCTGTCCAGAATTTTAACTTGCGCAGTTAACGGTCAGTAATGGCTCTCTTCCAAATCACGACTAGCCTAATCTTGCAGTTAATGGCGTTTTTCCAAAATTTAACAATAATTCTTTAAAGTAAAAAATAATAATTTGTTAATAAGTTGTTAACAAACACGTAGGGAGGTGTCATCTCCGAAACTAAGGAACGTACAGAGATGATTCTTGAAGCAAATTACACATTTTTGGCTTCTGACAGTGTTGCATGTATTTTCAATGAACAAAAAGTTGCACTTGAATGTTGAAACATTTATTTTATTTTTGGAAAAATACAAAAGAATTTATGATAATCGAAGCAACTGTATCTCTTTTTTCTGCATCAGAACTTAGGGACTGTGTAAACAGCCTGAGTACGAGAGAAGGTCGTATTCCACGCGTAGCAGTAGCGCCAGCAAAGTGGCCTGCTGAGAATGCGGTTGCCTCGATTATCGTATATTATTTTATATTTTTCCAAAAAGAAATTAATTTATTAAACATCCAAATGCAGTTTTTTGCTCGTTGAAAATACATACAACACTGTCAGAAGCCAAAAATGTGTAATTTGCTTCAAGAATCATCTCTGTACGTTCCTTAGTTTCGGAGATGACACCACCCTGCGTTTTTGTTAACATCTTATTAACAAATAATTATTTTTGACTCTAAATTTCACCATTATGCACGGAAATGATCAACGAAGCCATATATTTTTAAAAGAATTTTCATAATTTGTTTTCAGTGACTTAGGGCTATTCAAAGTTGAGTATTTGGAAATGATATGATTATCGTACTTTTTCACCTTTCATTCGCCAGGAAATAATCGCTAATCATGTGAAAATTTTGAAACTATGTATCAGTATTGGCAAACCCTTCAACTGAAACATGCATGTTGTCTCATATTTTTAGATTCTTTTTCTGCTGAAATTTTCTTGAAAATCTGTAAAAAAAATCGAGGTGCCTATATTTTTTGGACAGATAGTACTGCACTAAATGCTTACAATGTTTTATGCTGACACACTACTGGCTACTAGTACAGTTGTGTCATCGGTACTGGACCACAACTTCTTTTTCTACTAAGAATATAGTGACCTACCACAATAAATAGTTCTGGACCAATGCCGTCAGCATTACTTGCTTGGTGCCATGTTAGTTTTTGCACCCCAGTATTGATACAATGCATAATAATATTTGTTTGTACTCGATTATTAGTGATCAACAACTCGCGAGGTACTATCCCTTTTTTCATCGGTCCTTTGTTGGAAAATGTAAAAAAATTTGATATTAAAAAATTTTTTATTTTGCAATCAGTGATTTGAAAGTAATATATTTGGAATCTACGTATTTTTCCAATTGCAAAAGCATGTAATTTGTCTATAAAGGTTGAAAAATCGAGAAGTATTTTGTATTAAATTAAATATTAAGCTGAAGTTTCTTGATATTAAACTCCGTCAAATATTTAACTTTTTTGGGCAAGTAATATATCATTGGAATCAAAAAAATGCGTACATGCTGATTATGCTATTTTCAAATCACTAGCTGAAAAATTTAAAGTTTTTAAACTTCCTTACCTTGACATGCCTCTAAACAAAAGACCCCTGCTGGAGTAAGCTCACTTACACTGAGGTTCATGAATGGACCGAAAAGTAATAAAAAAAATTAAGTTGGAGCGGGCTTGTAGTCCAGTCAACGGGGAACAAATATCAATAAAAAAAATCGTAAAAGTAGCAGTTTTTCACAGATACGTTGGCAATGGCTTTATAAAGATATTGTAAAAAGTCCCCAAACATACGTGTACGGCAAAGTTCCGAAATTCTGGAAAGTGTTAAACAATAACATGTTTTTTTAAAATTACTCGAGAACTGTTGATTTTAGGTGGAATATGGTGATGTGAAAAAATGTTCATAATTTTATAGTGCACAAAAAAGGTACTATCTATTGTGGACCTATTATCAACGGCTGCGCTATGAATCTGGTTTAGCTGCACAATTCTTTTATTTCTGAACAAATAAAATAAAATCTCAAATATCCTGGCAAAAACGTCGGAAATATATCAGGCGATTTGTACTGGAACAAATGCAGGTTCCTGTTAACAAAAAAAACGACAAAGCCATTTGCATGACAAACTATCAGTATAAAATGAGCTCAACTTCAGTGTACAATTTGATATGTTTAAGGGGATGCTTTTGAGATGAAACTTCTTGCAAGTGTTCCTCCATTTTCATACAATACATTTTCCAATTTTTAGGTCAGAATAATAATATTTAGGGCCTCTTTTAAAGCTTTAAACAAGTAAATTTCAAAATTTAAGCTATGATATCGGAAGCAGTGGTGATTATGAGTCCTAATGGCAGCAATGGGAGCGGGGCGAAAACGGTTACCTCTTTCGATGATATTGAAACCTTCGAAATTTTTTTGCTCACTTTTCCCGACAATAGACTTGGCCTTCGGGTGGCCGTGACGTCACTGCAATGCAGGTTCTCAACGAGGAAAATTTTAAAAATAAAAATAAAATTATAAAATAAAATTAATGCAATGCACATTAAGTCATCTTTTTTTGATGAAAAATACATTCTGCTTGATAATTGGAATAAGAGTAATTACAAACATATCCTTAAGAACCCATAAAAAACCATAATTACAAAAATGATTTTTTTATTTTCAAACGCAGTGAATAAGACAATTAACAATAAATATAACATAATTTTGAAATGTCTATAACTCGGATTAATTTGTACTTTATTCTCTAAGCACTAGATAATTGTGATGGAATTTAATTCACACGTGGAGGTTAAAAACTTTTCATCTTTTTATATTCTCATTTAGGGGTTAAATCTACTATGTCAAGATTCTTTTTGGTAATGTTAACAACATTCTATTGAAGTAGACTGGAAAAATATGGCCGCTTCCGCAAAACACGTTTTTTATTATTGCTTGCGATGAGCATGATAACTGCGGGAACAATTGTCTGCAATTCAAAATCCAAAAGTACAATTATTAGAGTTGCTACAGGCCTGATGGTTCCGGAAAATTAGGAAATGTCAGGGAAAACATAATAGAGTCCGGTCATTTTCGATAAAGTGAAATTATTTGTATTATTATCATTAAAAATCGCAACTATTTAGTTGCAAATTAATCTGTGTTTGTTAAGGATTCAAATTATTTGGTTGAAAATCCTTTTTAATTCGCTGAATTCAACTATTTTTTGAATAAAATTAAAATCCTTTTTGATTAAAATATCAAATATCACGTTTTTCCTTAAAAAATATCTTCTTTGGTTAATAATTCCATTACATAGTTGAAAGTGAAACTACTTTGTTTAAAATCAATTTATTTGGTTGATGACTGATCATTTTAGTTGATAAACATTTTTTTCAACATTAAATTACTTTCTTGGAAATTAAGATTTATAGTTGACTATTAATTGTTTTAAGTGGAAATTTAAGTCGTAAATATGTGGTTCAGAATTTATCTTCTTAAGATGAAAATTTAAATATTTAGTTTAAAATTACTGTATTTGGTTGAAAATTCGAATTTTTTTAGGAGATTATTTAATCTTGTAGGTGACTCATTCATTTTTCAGTTGAAAATCTATCTGCTTTAGGTGAAAATTCGTCTTTTTAGTTAGAAGCGTACACTCAATTGTTTAAAATAGATCTTCTCGGTTACAAATTAATTTTTTTGCTAGAAAATTAAACTATATTGCTGAAAATTTCTTTATTATGTTTATTTTGTTAACAATTTATTTTACTAACTGAAAATTTAACTATTTTATGTTTGGTTTAAAATTGATCTTTTCATTTAAAAATGCATGTAATAATGATAATTTTTCAATAATTAATCATTTTATTTGAAAATTGACTCGATCCATTCCAATTTTTGTGCAAAAGTTATCTTATTCTTTGATAGGAGCGTAATCTTTTTCGTTAAAAAATTATTTGTTTTGTAGGAAATTCAAGAGTTCCATTTTTTTAACAACTCGTCATTTATCTGGTTGAAAAATAAATTTCCACTTAAAACAATCAATTGTCAATTAAAAATCTTAATTTTCAACGAAGTAATTAAATTTTGAAATAGTTGAATTCAGCGAAATAATTGAGAACCAGCATTGCAGTGACGTCACGGCCACCCGAAGGCCAAGTCTGTTGTCGGGAAAAGTGAGCAAAAAAATTTCGAAGGGTTCAATATCATCGAAAGAGGTAACCGTTTTGGCCCCCGCTCCCATTGCTGCCATTACGACTCATAATCACCACTGCTTCCGATATCATAGCTTAAATTTTGAAATTTACTTGTTTAAAGCTTTAAAAGAGGCCCTAAATATTATTATTCTGACATACAAATTGGAAAATGTATTGTATGGAAATGGAGGAACACTTGCAAGAAGTTTCATCTTAAAAGCATCCTCTTAAACATATCAAATTGTACACTGAAGTTGAGCTCATGTTATACTGATAGTTTGTCATGCAAATGACTTAGTCGTTTTTTTTTGTTAACAGGAACCTGCATTTGCTCCAGTACAAATCGCCTGATATATTTCCGACGTTTTTGCCAGGATATTTGAGATTTTATTTTATTTGTTCACAAATAAAATAATTGTGCAGCTAATCCAATTTCATAGCGCAGCCGCTGATAATAGGTTATAAATTATAGATAAAATTATGACATTTTTTCACATCATCATATTCGACCTAAAATCAATAGTTCTTGAGTAATTTTAAAAAACATGTTATTGTTTAACACTTTCCAGAATTTCGGAACTTTGCCGTACACGTATGTTTGGTTACTTTTTACAATATCTTTATTAAGCCATTGCCAACGTATCTATAAAAAATGCTACTTTTACGAATTTTTTTCTCAAATCTTTCATTGACTGGACTACTGACCATACCTGAAAACGGAGCAAAAAGTTTGCCGACCACTGCAGTGTAGTTGGACCAGTACACAGTGGGCCGGGGAGACCCGCAATCCTCGCTAAAATTAAAAACATTGAACAGTCTGAGCAAAAGTGCTTACTAGGGGGGTTTCAGAGTCTCTGATTATGAATTTTTGATCAAAGACTAAACATTCAAAATAGCGGATTCAAAATGGCGGCAAATTTTTAGAATTGTTGACAGATTAGTCTAAAAGAGCTTATTCGGGGGTTTTAGTGGTCGCTGTTACGAATTTTTTATCAAAAATGGAAAATTCAAAATGGTGGATTCAAAATTTCGGCGAAATTTAAGAAAAGTTGACAGATTGGACTGAAAGTGATTACTCACTCGAGGGTCTTAGGGGTCGCTGATGACGAATTTTTGGGATAAAGTGCAGAATTAAAAATGGAGGATCTAACAGGGCGTCCAAAATGTAGAATATTGCACGGTTTGGGCTAGAAACATTTACTTGTGGGTTTTCGTGACACCTGATTGCGGATCTTTCGTCAAAAATAAAAATTAAAAAATAATGGATCCCAAATGGTAACAAAAATGTTGAAAAGTTGACGGTTTATGCTAAAAATGTTGGATTCTAGTGTTTCTCCTCGGTTGTCATTTATCGGGGTGATTGATTATAGTGAGTCCCCTCGCTTATCACGTATGAAGATGCTAGAATTATTTTTAAATTCAAAAGGAGTTCGACCAGGACCTGCACTTGAACTGCTTTTCACTTCTTCTATATTACTATCCAAATGAGGAATGACAATTTCAGAATAAAGACATTGAGCGTTTTGCAATTCAAATCTGTCTTTTTTCAGTTGCAGCTTGAAATTTAGCATTACGTCTGGAATAGACACATGAAATCGAATGTCTTAGATTCTTTCTTGACTCGCTCATCCTCACATGCGAAATTTGAACGTGTGAGTTTTGAATAATGTGATCGACGACCAAGTCAATACTTCCTTTCTGCAAGATCAAGTCAATGACCTCTCAAGTCTCAATGATCAAGTCTATGAACCATTAAAGTAAAAAAACTGGGTTTTGGCCAAGATTTCGGGTCTCCCGGCCCACTACTGCAGTAGTGGTTCATTTCAGTAAGAGTTACCGGCAAATTGTGCTTTACACCAAGCACCCTGAGCTGTATTGCAGATGGAAACGTCAACAAACAGTTTATGCGAATAAATAAATATAAATACTAACAGAGTGTTCATTTGCATTAGTAACCCATGTGGCGCCTAGTGCAGCTTAGGGTGCCTGGTTGCCTGGTTCACACTTCACACTATTCGGCATCAATTTTAAGATAGTATAGTGGGGCAGAACCGGTAATAATCTGGTAGAGTACTACTACCGGCGAAAAAACTATAGGCATCTGCCTTTGAAGCTTAACAACTCAATCAAAAAAATGCTAGCGCAACAAAAAAAAAACAGTCATTTAAAAGCTGAAAGTGTTCTACGTTAATGAGCTTGAAGACGATTATGTAAAAAAATTTTGTGCTTAGCAGACTGAAAAATGTAAAAAAATTAAGGATTTTCGGGTACGTTTAAGAACAGTCAAGTTTAGAGCATTATAATTATAATTGATAGGCTCTGTATTTATTTGCACTCACCCGTAAGGATGTGTTAGTCTTATTTTTTGTGAAAATCCCGATATTTTTAGACATTTTTTTTTTTTGGAAAACAAGTGACAGAAAGCAGGGGGGGGGGGCGTTTTTTTTACTGCTGACCGCTAGTCCCTTTCTTCGATCCGTGGCCAGGTTTCTTCCAAGCATTCAGAACCAGGGGTCATCGAAGAATGGCATCAGCGGTCGGCAGTAAAACAAAAAAATCCCCCCCCCTGCTTTCTGTCACTTGTCTTTCAACAAAAAAGATGTCTAAAAATATCGCTATTTTCACCAAAAAGAAGACTAACACATCCTTTTGGGTGATTGAAAGTAAATACAGAGCCTATCAATTACAGTTTGCAGTTTATATCGCTTTAATATCTTTATTAGAATTGAAGATAATGTAGTTGCACATTTTCGTACTTTCAAGCAACAATTTTTATTTATTTTTTAATTTCTCAACTGCAACTGGTTCACAACAGTTTTCCTCATACTCATGAATTTAAAAAAAAATTTCCCAGTGCCCCTTGTATAAAAAAGAATGCTCTAAACTTGACTGTTCTTAAATGTACCTGAAAATCCTTACTTTTTTTTTTTACATTTTTCAGTCTGCTAAGCACAACATTTTTTCGCATAAACGTCTTCAAGCTTATTAACGTAGAACACTTTCAGCTTTTAAATGACTGTTTTTTTGTTGCGCTAACATTTCTTTTTGACTGAGTTGTTAAGCTTCAAAGGCAGATGTCTATAGTTTTCTCGCCGATAGTAGAGGAGAGTACCCGAATATGAGATATTCTTGTAATATGAGATAGCGGGGTTTCAGCTAAACGCTAGATTATCTTTTGTTTCTATCACTAAGTTGCAGCCCTTGAAGAAACAGTTTAAACCCTATTTATTATACATTATATAAGTATTTAGCAGTAAATTCTGCCTAGAGGGATAGGTATTGAATAACTAAGTGTTCAAGTTTTCATTGTACTGGCCAGACATAGTAAGTACATAGTTGCATTGTAAATTTATACTTTGGGAACATAGAATAAAGTTTTTCATTAAAATTAATACTTTATTTTGCATTTTATTAGCAATTCTCTGAGTATCTCATATTATAAAAATAGTTTGACGAGTTTGGAAAAATCACTTTTATTACATTTTATGTATTTTCAGTTAAAAAAGAAAATATTTGATCAAATGTTTCATTTAAGCACCTTATGGTAAACTAAACTCCCTTTATAACGACCTATATTACTTTAAATTCAGTCAATAGAATTCCGGCAATCACACCAAACAGAGTTGGTATCTCATATTTTTGTACTCTCCTCTATTTCAGTACTAAATTAGCTGGCCCGTGTGGGAAAAACCCCGCTCAGCCGCATGGATGTTCCGCACGCGGAAATTCCACGAGGGCTCCCGCCGAGGGCCCAGCTCGGTTACCCTCATGGATCAACGATTAAAATTTCCAAGTCCAAAGGGTGAATATTTTTTTGACACCACAAATTTTAAGGTTTTATGTGTTCAGACTTACAAACAGTGCATTACTGACAAAAATTCAATGACACTTTTTTGAAATTCGAACTCTGACAATATGGATGTTCTATAGGGGCCCCCGCTAAGGATCCAGCTCGGTTGCCCTCACGGATCGATTAACATTTCTAAGCCGGAAGGGTAAATGTTTTATATCATAAAAAGTAGACATAAAAAATACGTTTAAAAATATGGTTCATGCGTTCTAGAATTTCAAAAAATTATAAATTTAACTGTCCCGAAAACAACTAGTATTTATTTCATCGACGTTTTCTCCAAATGTATCAATTTTATCAAGAATTGATATAATAATGACAAAATGCATATCTGAGATTGGGGTAACTTTTGTTTGAAATTTTTTCCTATAAAATCAATTTCAAGAAATTTCACCTGAATTTCCGGCGACTTTGAAGCCGCCTGACAACACTTGCATCCAGGTGTCTGACAATGCGCAGGTGCCATTTCGAATGTCATCCCCTACATGTATACCAATTTTCAACCTTATCCGAAATTGTTCCAAATTTAATTAATTTGATTTTTTCTCCAAACGCTCGATTCTCGGATTTCATTTATTAAATTTCTTATATTTGTATTAAAAGAATTATTAAATATAAAAAAATATATTAAGAAAGCCTACTTTCCTCTAAACACCATGTCGTCGTATTTTTTTTCACAGTTACTTGTATTTCATGTCGGGAAAAACAAATCAAAGTTTAATCGTAGAATGACTATCGGAAGATTGAGGTTGATGCACCCAAATAATAATATCTGCTGGTAGAGGTATTGAGATGAAACTTTTTCTGCTCTTTTCTGACATCAAATACAAGTAATTTATTAAATAAAATCCAAGAATCCATCGTTTAAAGAATAATGGGAACTTTTTTGATTTTTACAATTTAGTTAAATTTAATACACTTTGAAAAATAGTAGGGCTTCCGGTAAACCAAATAGTGTTAAAGTATCATGTATGTACGCGGAATACATGCGGATGTTAAACCGAGCAAAGGAAAGAGTGAATTTTTATAAATAAAGTATATTTCTATCCTTCGAGAAAGCTAACGCGCCCTTTAAAGTCCAAGCCAACAAGACACATCTGAAAACGCGATATTTCATCGTACATAGTCTGAAGGTCTACAAATCCACAGAGAATATGGAAAATACAGGAGAAAGGCAGAGGAAGCGCGACGGCAGCGTCTGTCGATATTTGCGTCAGGTAAGTCGTCGCGTCGGAAGAGAAGCCCTAGATAGCGTCAGATACTACTTCTGTATCAAGTCTGAATGGATGTCTCCGCTTTCCGGGTTCTTGGTCTATCCAACAATGTTAGACTCCTTCGGGAAGTGCAATATGTACGAACACCTTATGCCGGTGCATATGTACAGAGATGGGCCTATACGTGCCTGCCCACGTACGTCTCTCCAGTGAAACGGAATGCAGATAGTACGTGTGGCTGTTATTCTATATACGAGTATGTAACTGCGATGTGTTGCGCTTACGTGCATGAGCGCGAATCAAAAAGAAAAGACCGCCGATCGCATAAAGATATATTTTATTGCAGGTATTGCCGAGACGCAGTATGCGAGCCTCGCTAAGGACAAGCCGTAATGGTTTTAAGGTAACCTCTGTACGACTCGTTTACGGCTCTAACTCGTCTCGCTGTACTATTGCGATCTCAAGATCATATAGAGAAAAAATGACAAGTATACTTTCAAATACCTAATTCAACGCTTGTAAAGGGGAAAGGTCGAATGAACATTGTTCTGACATTTCATTCATACATTATCGTTATTACTTTTATTAGAAGTTTCTCTGGATCGTATTTTATTTACTAATACTGTTATGATCGTAACTTTTTCATCGAATAGGTGGGTAAAATTGGAAGTAAAATCATTTCCGAGCAATATATGCTCTATGCCAAAATTAAGGGTTAATTTAGTCAACGAAAGGAAATTTAGTCTAAATATTTGTTACGTCAACTTTTTTTTCGCAGAAATGTAGGGCTCTTACATTATCCCGAAACCAATTTGTCAAAGTACTAATCAAGTACAAGAAAAAGTATAGCAAGAGTTTAGAATATTTGTTAGCTGACCGAAAATATCAAACGCAATTTTGAAAATCAATTCTAACACTCCACGGGAATAGAAATGCAAAGAATTCGACTATTATGTCACTAAGAATGACAACTGGATCAGGAGACCGAGAGAACCAAACTACATATGAATTTATTCTCTTGACGGGATTTTTTTGTTAAATCATAAGTTTTACGAGAAAGACTTATCCAATCATTTGATTGGAAAAATACAAAATAATATGATATTGAAAAAGTTCGCTTTGAATTTTGGAAATAGCTATAAACCCAATGGGATATTTAGCAGTCTGGAACACTTCTAATTTTGAATTTTTCAATGTTATGAACTTTAATTGGGTAATTCGAAAACTTGATAATTTGAAAATGTACACTTTTGAATGTTTACCTCAAACCTACCACCCTCTAAATTTCTTGGAGTGATATAGCACTCCAATGGTGTTAATAGTCGCTCCAACTTGAAGCCAGAAGTGAGCTTCTCTATTTGGAGTGGAGCGTGACTTTTCTTTGTAGCGGAGAGCGACTCCTGTCCTTGGAGCGGCTGGACACACCAAATGGAGCGATCGATCGCTCCAAAGAGGGCGAATTGTGATACCATTGGAGCGATCGTGTTTGTTCAACTGGGAGTGAGTTGCGTGACTCCAGCCGTTGGAGTCATAAAGCTGACGTCATTGGAGCGGAACTTTGAGTTCATTAAGGAGTTCAATTTCGGCCCTAATCGGCTCACTTAATAATTTAGCTAACATCATTGGAGCGAAATTTTGAGTTTATTAAGGAGTTAAATTTCTCTGCTTCTGGGCTCACTTAATTATTTTTAAAGGAATGAAATGGAGAGGATGAAAAAATTGATTTCTCTGAATTGTTGTTTATTCAGTATACAGTGTGTCCCATATTTATAGGGCCACCCCATTTTTTAAGGATCATTTTTTTTCTATTGAAACAAACTGCACCAAATTTTTTGAGTGAATAAATGAGTCGAGTTAACGATTTTTCCTAAAATATAGAGCTCGCAATTCCATTCGTTCATTTATTTTGGCATTTTTTTCGAAAAAATCGGTGTCCCAAATTATTAGGGCCACTAAAAAAAAATTCAAATTTTCCGAAAGAATTCAATTTATTCAACAAAATACGTTCATATAAAAAGATTTTATTCACAAAATTAGTAATTAATAGTATTTCCGTCATTTTTGAATACCATTTTCATTCGCTTTACCATCGATTTATTCAGATTTTCGAGACTTTTCGCGGTGACGTTGTTCCATGCTGATTTGATCGCTTCCCTTAGCTCTGCGACCGTTGTGTACTGCTTTCCGTTGTCATACCCATCGCGTACCATCATGCCCCAAACATTTTCCATTGGGTTAAGGTCTGGAGAGATCGCTGGCCACGCGAGTACGGGGATCTTTGACTTTGCCAACCAATCCT
>NC_046661.1:42588501-42591172 GCF_010883055.1 Belonocnema kinseyi | reverse complement strand
GATTTCGCTGGAAGCGGGTGCAATTTTTCAGATTAGCACCCGCTCCCGGCGAAATCCTGCGGTTGTCCTTATGACAAATTTTTAATTATATATATATATAAATGCGAAAATCTGTATCTTTGTTCTTTTATAACTTCTGAACTGCTGCACGAAAAGAAGTGAAAATTTGTACAGTAAGCTGCCTCTGGTCAGTTTGCAGGCTTCTTTTTATTAGCGAAACTCGTCGATTTTGCCCCTGCTCGCACTACTCCCACTCGCTGGCGGAGGCGCGGGTTTACGATAGTATATTATTCATCATAGCCACGGATTAAGTCAAGTGACTGATGAGATGAGGATGTTATAAGTTAATTTAATACGATGTTTGAAAATTTTGCGATGATATTGTATGTAAAAAATCAGGAGCATGGTATAGTTTGCGGTTCGCCTTTTACGGCTGTTAAAACGAAATTATTTAATTTGTAGAATCCCTAATTTAAAATGACTTAACTAATTAAACATTCGTTTAATTTCAAGCGCCGCCGATTCCAAATTTCTTATATATAAATAATAATAATTTACTTTTTAAATATTTAAATTCAAAATCAAACGACTTTGAATGGTTCAATCGAAAATTATTCAACAGCTTCAAATCAAAGTTCTTCTACATAATTCGGAAACTTTTTTCGAATAATTCAATATAAGGACTTCTAATTTAAAAGTGCGAGAATATAAAAGCTTTAAATTTAACTGCTTTCCATTTTTATTTAATTTTTTTAATCTAGAGAGGTTAAAATAAATATTGTTGAATTTCAAACAATATATGCTGGAACTGGTCTAAATTATCAAATATCTAAAGAAAATTGTTCAAGTTAGAACGTTAAGAACGTTATGAAAAAATTACATATGTTTAAATCTAAAAAACATTGAGTTTAAAATTCTTACAGAAGTGGAGAAGTGACTCGCTCTCTCTAAATTTCTTAGAGCGAAAATTAAACTCCCCGGACGCGTGTAGTGTAAGAGATGTTTCAAAGAACATAAGATGTCTGCAAACTGTAGGGCTATTTATTTATAAAATGTACAATATGCATCAATAATCGATTAAAAACTTCTTTCTTCGGGATTCTTTGAAAACTCCTTATGAATTAGCGGATTTCCTGCAGTCGAAAGGAGTCTACGTGGACGCCATCAATTCATTAAAAGGTTTGCTACTTATATTATTTATATTATTTATGTGTGTAAGATAATGCTTGCAGTTACCGAATCATTCGATTTAAACATTTATAACTTAGTTGCATATTGTATACATATTGCATACTGCTAAGAAAGTCCGTATTGGTTAGAAAATTAATTTCTTCATCTGAAAATCGAAGTACTGCATTTTTGTAACGTTTGTGACTGTTTGGTTGCAAATTAGCCTTTTTAGGACTAAAGGACAAATATTTAATTCTAATTTTGTGTGTTTTATTTAAATTGAGTCTTGTCTTTAACCAAGAAGATTGATTTTTAAGCACGGTAAATACTTAAACTCAATAAAATACACGAATTTCAAAGAAAATAGTTGGAGTTTAAACTTGAATACATCAAATTTCAACCAAACAGTTATATTTTCAAACAACGAAGATAATTCTTCAAGGAAAAATTAAATACTCAAATTTTCAGATAAAGAAATTAGTTACCAAAGGCAAAAATTGTCTTATTTTTAAAAAATTCGAATATGCCATTTGAAAAATAATAATATTATCTAGTGATTAATAACTTTGCTATAAAGTGTTCTACCGCTGTCCAAAAATAAATTTTTATTCGGATTTTAGTCCTATATTAAATAGATGCTTCTATAAATTCTTTAAGCATATAGTTATACATATATAAGAACAATTTGTGATAGTAAGATCTGATTTTTAAATATTTCGATCATAAAAAATAATACATACTATTTTTTCAGGATGGACATCAGCGACCCTACTATGGATGTGTGAAGTCCCTTAATGTATCTCGCCACTATCGCTTCTACTCAACAGTCTTAGAAGAGACATTTAACCAAATTTTCTGTTTAATCGTCCATTGATTTATTTTATAGATTTTTTCTGATTTTATTTATGTTTAATTAATAACTTCTTTCTAATATAATAATAATAATAATAATAATAATAATTTTAGACACTCGGACTTCACTTCAGAGGTCCGGGGTTCGATCCTTCAGCTGGTACCTCTAGAAATTTTTCAATGTACCTTTACTGAAGCTCTGGTGGTTCGGAACCCACCTTAAGCTGTAGGTCCCCCCATCGTGTACTTGACTGCAACCCGTCCGTCAATGATGGGGTAAAAACCAGGCTTTGTCCAATATGTCTGGGTAGACTGCTCTCATCAGATCACTTGATTGCATTATAAAAATGCGTCCGTGACTGATGATATATACCGGAACAGCCCCGTGCAAAATGACCAAATAAAAATCCAACTCTAACAAAAAAAAATACCTTCGACATATTGGGCAGTATAAGCCTGTGACAACATTTTAACACAAAAATGTTTTATTGCTTTTACGTTTATACTTTTAAATTCTGCAATCTCTTATATAATATATTCAACGTTTTATATATATACAGTGTGTCCCATATTTATAGGGCCACCCCATTTTTTAAGGATAATTTTTTTCTATTGAAACAAAATGCACCAAATATTTTGAGTGGATAAA
>NC_046661.1:42557586-42588401 GCF_010883055.1 Belonocnema kinseyi | reverse complement strand
TTATGACAATGATATAATAATATATAATATATAATATAATACAAATTTAATATAATATAATAATAAACTAAAGTTAGTAAAAATTGTTACCATATTCAAACTTGAATTTACGGAGATTCGAATTTCAATTATTAGAAACTGTCTGATACAAAATTTTATTAGTTCAACATTGCACAAGTTCTAATTAATGCCATATCAGTTAAATACTTATGTAAATTGAAAAGGTACAAAATTTAGTAATTTTAGATGGAAAATGTTATTTGTTCCAAGAATTTTAAGTGCTTCTTTTTCAATAAATTGAATTTTGATTGCCTTGAATGTAAAATTTATTTAACATTGAATGCTTTAAATTAGAACAAACGTGGTTTGAAAATGTTCAATTTGAATTATATTTGTGCTTAACAACTTTGAAATAAAAAATGTTCATTTTTGTTTGCTTCTGGTTCGTAATTGTACAATTTTAAATACTTTTACTTGGAAGATTATTTAATTTTGAAATTTTCAATGTTGAAAAATATTTATGTTTTTAATTAAGAATTGTTCCATTTTGAGTATAAGATCAATTTTAGACACTTCTAATTAAGAATTTTTTTGGATTAGATTGATTAATTTATAGATTCCCAAAGCAACTCAAATCCGCCTACTTCGAATTGTTTGGGTTATGTTATACATATTTAAAAGTAGGCCTCATAAAAAATAAATGATTATTCCTGTGCAGAATCCTGTTGTATACATTTTCGTGTCTTTCTGTTTCTATAAAACTGCTCACCTTTCTCTGTTATTCTCTGCTTATCTTTAGAAAGCCGTTTGAGAAAATGCGACGTCATGGAGTTACAGTCTTTTTTTACGATTTGGAGGCATGATATTTTTCAATGTTGTTGGCGTGCTCGTGAAAACGACTCCAAGTCGTAACAGCACTCATGAAGAAACCAGGCGCGATCGCCTATTCCTGTACGCCCTCGAAATGATAACAAAAGTAGTGCGTGCATTGCCTCTGTGCTCTTTGAGTCTTTAGATAAAGATATCTTGCGCTATATCTAGGAGTATATGGTAGCCTGGGTGGAGTCAAAGAAAATATCCTCTCGTATTCCAGCTAAGAGCATATCTTTGTCCTCTTAACAAAACGCACAATATTGTTTTGAAAAGAACAAGTGACTCGTGTAAAAATAAAATCCAAATAGAACTTAAAGAAGAATAAACTTATTTTAGTTTTACGTATATCAATACAATCAATACTTTGTTTAAAATTAACAACCCCTAACGATTTTTGTGAGTATATTTCCCTGTTAAATTTTCAAATGGTTCATCGTTACTTGGCCTATTATTGGGGATCTGATTTCGGAAGATCGTTTTCAGGCCACGAAACCCTTTTCACTTGAGGAATCAATCCGAAGAAATAGTTCGGAAGCAACAGGTTGTTGGAACAAAGCTCAAGAAAATTCAGGAAAGTCGTCGCTTTCATGTCTTAAAGAAACTATACAGTTCTTCTTCCTCATTATCTTTCTGGTGCATATTTCATTTTCATAGAAAGATTTTCTGTGGACAAAACTGCATATTTAAATACTTCAGTTCTGAAAAGATCCTTTTAATTTATGCATGTCAAGAACTATAGAATTTTATTTTCCCATACAATGGGCAGTGAGTCAAGGTAAATTCTAAGAAATTAAATGTAATAAATAATTAAAACGTTGTGACCCAAATTTGCAATTTATTTAAGATATTTCCATTTAATCCGAATATCATGTGTTTCCTTTGATGTCCCATTTTTCGTGATTCAGCGAGAATGTAGAGCTCGATATTTCAACCACGATCTGACACGAGGGTGCCTTTAATGTGAACGCGTGAAAAAAGGATAGCGAGTATCTGACACTGTGTGATTTATTTCAAATTGGAAACGGGAGTGGTAGAAGCAGTACAACCGGATTTCAAGTACTCGATTCGTCGATATCCAAATGTCCGATGGTGATTCTCTCTAGTGATGTACAATACCTGCTGAAACTCGATGTTGCACGGTGCGGAAATCTCACCGGGAGACATTCGGAACACTTGCGTCCTCTGGTGGCAGCGGCAAGATATGGAGTTTGTCTTTCCCCATGTGAATCCCTGTTATCAAAGTGCAGACCCCAGGCGTAAAGTTTGAATTGTCCTGTTAACGGCTTCCGTAAATAATTCGGCTTCGAACGTGAGATAATTGCGTTTTCGGGTCATAAGAGCAAAACCTAGGAATATCTATCGCAGAATTCTTTTTATTGTCTAGAGAAAGCCGTAGAAATAGGCATCCATCTTATTTAATGACATTTAAAGACTTGAAAGCTAACATCTTAACTGATCAAAATCTAAGCATAAATCCCTTTTTGTTCCAGATGAATGTTAGAGCGTAGATCTGGAATCATTGTGTGAAGCGGTGAGGCCGTAAAGCGTTCGAGGAAAACTAATGACGATGAGCTAGCAAAATGGGAGGAATAAAGCAGCGCGTGCTGCTCGCCTGGCCATGGTTCTGGCTTTGGCTCTTCGCAGCCACGGCTGGTTCACCATCTTCGAGCGATGGTTTGACCGAAACCACACACCCACCCTCCCCGACTACAACGATAGCTCAACCTATAACGACAATACCGACGACATCGACGAATCTGTCTCCCCTGGAGGATTTCTGCTTCACGGAGGTGCTATATAATGCCTCAATTCTGGAGAACTCTATTAGCAAGACCTATGTAGTACCCGAACAAAAAATGGGTATCCAGATCTATCCTCTGGAGTCCGTAGGTGAGATAAAATTCCGCATCGTGGGCGGTGATAAGGATAAGTTCTTCAAAGCCGAGGAACGCATCATTGGTGATTTTTGCTTCCTCTTGATTCGGACTCGAACCGGTAATGTGGATGTGCTTAACCGCGAACGCAAGGATCGATATATACTGGAAGTGCGTGCTACGTCTACGAGGCGGGATAAGAAAAAAATTACAGTTCTTGAAGCGGATACGACTGTGGTAGTGACTGTGCTTGATACGAACGATCTCAATCCGCTTTTCTATCCTACGGAATATGAGGCGACGGTTACAGAAGATACGCCTCTGCATCGCAGTATTCTGAAGGTTACAGCCGAGGACGCGGATCTTGGGAGAAATGGAGAGATTTACTATAGCTTCGCGGAGGAGACGGATCAGTTCGCTATTCATCCCGTCAGTGGTATCATTACCCTCACGAGGCCTTTGAGGTAAGTCAAGAGCTCCTGACTTACTTTCTGTACTCTTTTTTACTTTTTACACTCTTTTTTCACTCTGCTTTTCCTTCTGAAATTTTTTTCTCTTTATTATCTAGCTGTCTTCTTTCTGCAATTATTTTTCATCTGAAATTAGTTCCTCAATTTAAGGACTTCTTTTTTATCCTAATCTTTTCATTTCTGTTATTTATTTACTGCTCTGAATATTCTTTACTTGAAAATTCTATTAATCCCTATTTAATCTTAACTTCATTTTGTACACGTCTGAAATTACTAACCACTCGGTCTAAACTAACCAGAATATGAGGCGGTCTATTCTGATTCTTCTTCCGACGATAAACTTTAATTCCTTTAATCTTAAATTTCAGATATGTGGAACGTGCAATGCATGAGCTTGTGGTACTAGCAAAAGATCGTGGTGCCATGTATAGAAGTACCAGTGCTTCAAGAGCCAGCACTGCCAAAGTGACAATTAAGGTGCGTCAGGTAAATCTCCACGCTCCAGAGATTTACGTCCATCACCTCCCGGACATACTTGAGCACTCAAACGCTGATATTTACGCCATAGTGCGCGTGATTGATCGAGACAGCGGTTCTCATGGACAGATCGGCAGCCTGTCGATAGTTGGTGGCGACCCCGACGGTCACTTTCGCGTTAGACCCTCTACCACACAAGCCGGAGAATACAACATTGAGGTGCTACATCTGCTGGACCGGGAATCAGCCCCTAGCGGTTACAATCTTACCCTACGCGCAGTAGACCGCGGCATTCCCCAAAGATTTAGCTATAAATCACTTCCTGTTCACCTTGCCGACCTAAATGACAATGCCCCTGTTTTCAGTTGGGAAATCTATGAGGTCAAAGTCCCGGAAACTGCACCCATCAACACCCCAGTTATAAGACTCAAGGTAACAGACGCTGACGAAGGCAAAAACGCTTTAGTCTTCTTGGAGATTGTTGGTGGTAATGAGGGTGGTGAGTTTTATGTTAATGCAGACACGGGAATGTTGTATACTGCTGTAAACTTAGACGCCGAGAAGAAAGCATTTTACACTCTTACTGTCTCTGCCGTGGATCAAGGCAATGCCGGAACAAGGAAGCAATCATCTGCCAAGGTGAAGATTTATATAGTAGATACAAATGATAATGACCCCACCTTTGAACAGCAGGACATGCTTGTATGGATCGATGAGAACGAGCCAGCCGGAACAACCGTGTTGAAGGTCACAGCCAAAGATCGTGATTCTGGTGAAAACGCATATATTTCTTACAGTATCGACAACATCAAGAAAGTACCCTTCGATATCGATCCGTTCACAGGGGTTATCCGGACCAAGCTAGTTTTAGATTACGAGACCATGAAGAGGGAGTATGTTCTACATGTTCGGGCTGGCGATTGGGGTTTGCCCTATCAGCGAAGAACGGAGATGAGACTCAGGATAAAGCTCCGCGATGTGAATGACAACCGACCGCAGTTCGAAAGGGTTGATTGCAGTGGTCACGTGCCTCGGTACGTGCCTATCGGATCAGAGATTATCACGGTTTCGGCGATTGATTTTGATGCGGGAAACATTATCAGCTATCGAGTTGTTTCCGGAAATGGGGACGGCTGCTTTGCGCTCGACTCTGCGAGCGGCGTTTTATCCGTGGCCTGTGATCTTAGTGACATTAAAGTATCCGATAGGATAATCAACGTAACAGCAACTGATGGGACACACTTTGCAGATGTAAATAGTGTTCATATTCATTTAGTAACCGCAAAAAGGAATCTCGGATCTCAGGCTAAGATCTTAACTGACGAAACTGGATCCTTTCAGTGCAAGGATACAGGTGTTGCTAGGCGACTTACAGACGCGATAGCATCAGCAGAAAAAAACAACATGCCCTCTCCAGAGGACGAGCGAATAATGATGCCTAGTCGTTACGGTGAGAATGTACATGCCCCGGAGTTTATCGACTTTCCCAATGAGATCAAGGTTAATGAATCAGTGGAGATTGATACGACTATCCTCAAACTTCGGGCAAGGGACAGGGACCTAGGGTACAATGGAAAGCTTCTTATGGGAATCTCGAGTGGAGACAGAGACTCGGTTTTTGGGATTAACTCTGACACAGGAGATCTCAACATTATAGGACATTTGGATCGTGAGAGGGAGAGTGAATATTTCCTTAATATTAGTGTCTACGATCTTGGAAAGCCTCAGAAATCATCTTCTCGAATGCTTCCCATAACTGTTTTAGATGTTAACGATAATGCGCCGAAGTTTGAAAAGTCTCTCGCCAAGTTTAGGGTTTCAGAAAGTGCTTTAAATGGTACGAGTATCTTCCGAGCGAACGCCACAGACGCAGACCTTGGGGAGAATGCGAGGATTACTTTTTCCTTAGTGACTGATACAAATGATTTTCAAGTAGATCCAATTACGGGGGTGCTAAGTGTGTTTGGGAAACTAGATAGGGAAAGGCAAGAATTTTACGAATTGAGGATTCGAGCTAAGGATAGTGGAGGTCACGGCGCTGATACGCCACCATTGTTTTCCGATGCTATTGTCAGCGTGACGGTCGATGATGTAAATGACAATCCTCCCACATTCGCCCTATCAAGTTACACGGTGAAGATCAGGGAGGATGTTCCTGTTTGGAGTGTTGTTGCTGTCGTAGAAGCGACTGACCCTGATGAGGGGCCAGGAGGCAATGTTGAGTACTTCCTCTCTGATGCTATGGAGAGCGATGGGTACTTCAAAGTAGACAAGGTCTCTGGTACTGTGAGAACTATTCAGAACTTAGATTTTGAAGAAAGGCAGGTGCATACTTTAACAATTGTTGGAGTTGATCGTGGGAACCCGGCTTTGTCTTCCGAAACAATGTTAATAGTGGAAATCGTGGATGTTAACGAAAATCTCCATGCCCCTGCTTTTGACGATTTTGTGGTGTCTTCTAATATTTTTGAGAATCAACCGGTCGGCAGTTTAGTGACTACTGTTCGAGCTAAAGATGCTGATCCTCCAGGTGGCGATTCCAGAATTGGATATAGCATCCGGGGTGGAGATGGCATCGGTATCTTCACCATTGATAATGAAGGTAGGTGCAATATCTTCAATACTTGAAAAACTCAAATTACAATCAGCTCTTTTAAAGTATTTTCAAATACGACTCTTACGTTTAATTTAATTGCAAATTAAACTTGATTAAAAATGCCCTAGCGTTTTCTCAGCGAAAAAGGCAATAATAAAGGGAACACTCTCAAAATGAGCGTTGAAATACGTAATTAAGTAAAATATTTCTCGGTGGTAGAGAAAATGTGTAGAGGCATGTACTCCAATTGTGAAGGTTAAAGTGGCATTTTTCAAGTATTATTTTCTCTCGAGGTACAGAAACAGGAAAGTGTGCAGCCTCGAGAACGCTAATTTAGAAGGTGAGACTCGAGTTGAAAAATTATTAAGCTTTAAATTCGTTATTTTCTTTCCTAACCACCTTTATTTTTCCCAGTTTGAGGCACGCCTTCGAGCATCTTTCTCAAGCGTTAGCTGCACTTCTCTTTCAGCATTCTAGTAGCCACTCTTCTGTCTTCGTCCTAAGCGAAAACTGTATAAATATTACGCTTGACGGATCACACATTAAACTAGGTCTCGGGCCAATTTGCTTCCTCGACTTCGAGTTATGATTTGAGGCGGTTGTTTTATTAGTTCGAGTTACTACTGGGAATTGAACGGATCCACTAACCGACCGACACAAAGATTCCAAGCTATCCTCTTTAAAATTGCACGAGTATGTTCGGATATCCGACTGTTTACTTGAGCCTTTCTGGTTGGTTCAACGTTAAAAGAGGCTATTGTGTCTGTTGTATGCTCTGACGTCCCTCAGCTGGTTCGATTTGATACTTATCATTGATCACTTTTGTGCTAATCTTTCATAAATAGCAGTTTACTCTTAAAGTCAAATTTAAGTGGCCGGTGGCCTTCCCCACTTTCAAGCAAAATACATTACATCCCCTGCTTATTGTAGCCAGGCCCCAAATATCTCTGTTTCACCAGTAATAACTCAAATACTGATTTACGTAGTGATAATTTTATTGGTACAGTTTACAAGGTTGAGGTTTGCCCTATCAGGATTACGAGGGTAACGAGGGTTATTTTGGTCTCGTGAGGTTTTCATTGTAATTTTTCAAGTTTTATTGAATGTCAGATCAGACTACAAAATTGCAAAAATAAAAATGATCAGATCTAGGTCCTGGATTCAAATTATCAATCAACACGTGAATAAAATTGTCACGTGCGCACTACGATGCTTGTATATTTTGCACATCAGTACAATAAAAGCGCATGCGGACTTTCCAAGTAATCAATTTCGGAGTCGCGTTCAATGTCCAAGCGAACTGTTCGTAACAGGTACGTGGTTAGAGTCGACGTGGTTGAAGTGCATATGAAATTATCCTTTTAATTTCTGAAAAGGCTATGAACTTTAATAGCGAATCTGTTAAAGCAAGTGAAGAATATTCTCCTTCAGATATTATTCAAGTAGCTATCAGTGCATCACGAGATCTTAATTAAACTTTCTTGGGCGGCTATTGCGAAAAATAGCATGTAATACACGTACATACAGGTAATTGCTGACTTGTGTGATTTTCATTATTCTCTTTCAGCTCTTCGCGCTCATTGGCAATCACGTATTTTGCGTACTTGCATCCTAAATAGCATTTCGTTTCTTTCTTATGACCATCTTCAGGAATACTTATAGACCACCAGTTGGAAAATCTATTATTCACTGTTTATGCATAACCAGTTTAATGAAAACGCATTGGAATAAAAGCTTTCGGTTGAATATTGCAACACGCAGCATTCCTCATACGAAGGTAATACAGCGGCAACTTATGAATATTTACGCCTCTTTGCATATGCATATCACTGACAATGTATTATTTTTGCCCGACGGGAGATCAAATTGTGCTTCAGAGGGCGCAACTACCGAGTTCTGCTTTTGAGTTACATAGAAGAGTAAAGGGGGCGTAGGATGTGCGTGCACTATGCAAGCTCATTGAACGTGACTAAAGCGAGACCGATGGGCTTCGATGTTGATATTTTTTGCACTCTATGTCTGCATCCCGCCAGTCTCTCGTGCGTTCACTCTAAATGTGCTTTATCGTTTGAAATGGTAGCAACAGAGGTATCGACACGTAACTCTTACTGTCACAAATTGTTCTTATATATGTATAACTATATGCTTAAAGAATGTTTAGAAGCTTCTTTTTGATATAGAACTAAAACCATAATAAAAATTGATTTTTAGGACAGCGATATAACACTTTACAGCAAAGTTATTATTCACTAAATAATGTTATTATATTTCATCTGGAAAATTTGAATTTTTAAAAAAGAAGACAGTTTTTGTCCTTGAAAACTAATTTCTTTATCTGAAAATTTGAGTATTTAATTTTTCCTTAAAGAATTATCTTCGTTGTTTAAAAATGTAACTTTTTGGTTGAAGTTCGATCTATTCTCTAGTCTGGAAGAACTGATATGGCTCAGGTTTGACTTTATCTAGACCGTCTAGGTTGGAAGGTCTGTTCTGGCCCAGGTTTTTCACTGATCAGCAAATTTTTTTGACATACTTCACAAATATTACAGGATGTTTAAAATGATTGAAAATTAGAAATTCAAAGTATAAAAACAAGCCTTTTTCTATCACCTTGAAAGTCTGGCCTGCTCTAAGTCTGGCGTTGATTAGCGATCCAATAGAAAAAAAAATCCTAAGTTCCATCACCAAATTTTTTTGGGGGTATTTAGAAAAAAATACAGGGTGTCTAAAATAATGAAAAATAAGAAATTCAAACTATGAAAACACGACTTTCTTTCTTATCATCTTGACAGTCTGGTCTGGTCCAGGCCTGACGCCGATTAGCGAGCCAAGAAAAAAATCTAAGTTCGATAAAGTAAATTTTTTCTTACATTTCAAAAAGTTCCAGAGCCTATAATGAAATTTTTTAAACTAAAAAAATTTACAGTGAAACTTTTGTATCCAAGTCATTAAAATAATCAAGTTTTCCCAAGTGATTGTAATTAATTGCTTAGCTCCGACCTCTCGGAAACAGTGCTAGTTTTTGTCGATGAAGTGTAACAAACTGTCAAAATTTCTTATTATTTTCCTAATAATATATTAATCCAGCCAAAAGTTAGCCAAAAGGTATTAAATAAATAGTAAGTACAAACCAACTTTCTATCTATTATAGAAGAATAAGTATTAGAAACGATCATTTAATTTATTGATTTTATTAATGGTAGTATATTATTCACGCAAAATTTGAATTCTTACTGATTATATCAAACGCGTATATTATATATTTTTTCGAAGAAATCATGTTTTGCATTTTAAGAGTATCCTCAAAGCGAATCCTCTAAACATAGGCGATATGATTCTCAACGATAAAACATTAATCGATCAGCCATTAACTAGTGGCTGACGAGCCAATAATTCGCGGCTAACCAGCCCATAACTAGCGGCCGACCAGCCCTTGTCTAGCGGCTGACCAGACGGTCTGGTCTGGGGCTAGCCAGAAAAAACGTTATACTTTTGGCCAGGCCCAGGCCAGACTATCTGGTCAGCGCCAAGGCTGGAAACCTGGCGGTATGGTCTGGGCCAGGCCAGCGCCTGAACATTTTTCCACACGGGTGGTTAAAGCTTAATCTTTTTAGTTTAAAAACTAACTATCCCAGCTAAAGTTTCATAATTTCAGATGAAAATACATCGTTTTTTTAGGAAATTCTACTATTAAATGCAAAGAATAATCATACCCGTTACTAATTCGCAACTAATTCGTAAACAAAAAGATGTATTTCCAACTGAATTTGTGAAACTGTAACTGCAATAGCTTATTTTTGGAAAAAACTACGAATCTTTAACCAAGAAGATGGGTTTTTAACCACGAACAAGACTCAATTTAAATAAAATACACCAAATTGGAATTAAATATTTGGCCTTTAGTACTAAAAAGGCTAATTTTCAACCAAACAGTTACAAACATTACAAAAATGCAGTACTTCGATTTTCAGATTAAGAAATTAATTTTCTAACGAATACGGACTTTCTTAGCAGTATGCACTATGTATACAATATGCAACTAAGTTATAAATTTTTAAATCGAATGATTCGGTAACTGCAAGCATTATCTTACACACATAAATAATATAAATAATATAAGTACGCGAACCTTTTAATGAATTGTTGGCGTCCACGTAGACTCACTTCGATTTCAGGAAATGCGCTAATTCGTCAGGAGTTTTCAAAGAATCCTGAAGAAAGAAGTTTTTAATCAATTATTGATGCATATTGTACATTTTATAAATAAATAGCCCTACACTTTGCAGACCTCTTATATTCTTTAAAACATATTTTATACGAGACGCGTCCGGATTCGGGACTCCGAAAACTCTCAAAAGCAACAGATCTTATGATTTCTAAAATGAAATCTCACAAATGAATCCTGTTATTTTGGACTTTAACATGACCATAAGTTGAATAATAGGAATTAAAAGCCACTTACAATAATGAAATCTGATGTATTCGTTGATTCACAAAACACTAAAATACTGTCACTTTTCCGAATTCACTGCTTGACGCGTCACCTGCTACCACGAAAACTAGAATGAAAATGGAAAAGTACGCCAAAACAACACTGTCCTGTCTACTACCTGCTACCCCTACCCCCATCAACCATTACTCCGCTTCTATCACACTGCACCGGCTAGCTGGAGTCACTTCATGCTCCCGTCGGAGTAATTCGCATGATCACTCCTCTTTGGCGTCAAAAAAGGAACTGTAGGATTTGGAGTCAACCGATTATGACTGTAATTGGGAACGAACATGTAACTCCCATGGTGGGAGTCAAGCTTCTGACTTCAATGGACAGACATTATGACTCCATCCTAGTTGATATAGCAGTCGCTCCAGAGTTGGAGTTTAATTTTCGCTCCAAGAAATTTAGAGAGTGGGATTATGTTTTTACGCTAATTGAATTTAGACCATCATTAAAATTATAAGTATTCTTAGAAGCATTTTCTTGAATACTGTCTCTGCAGAAGGTCTTCAACGATAATTTATTAGAGTTACTCAACCACGTCATCAATATCGTCTATCGGTAAACCAGTTACGTTAGATACAGGAATGGAGGGATGAAGGGTGCTTGTCCCATATTTTGGGTACAAAGATGTGGTTGTTCTAAAAGGCTAATTTTAAACCCGCGTGGGATCTTATCTGGCGTCTCTGCAATTGCTTTTACTCCATGTTGCCTGCGAAACCGGTATCTTCCTACTGGTTGACTTGGAAGTCTCAAAGACCTCGTGGGCGAAGGAAGCATTCATCGCAGAGAAAATAAATACGAGAACAATGAATTCCACCCTGAGCTTTAGCCATAGAAATCCCGCTATTTTACAGAGGGTATTAATCAATACATTTTTTTTTACCAATATCAGAAGGCTTTTTAAGTACGATCTATTGAAAATTGTAAAAAATTATTATTTTTAAGAGTTCCAGCCCTAATTTATTAAAAATCCTTACTTTACATACAATTTTCGTGTTCAGATTAGTTTTCAGCGCACCGAAATTTCCTAAAGACAGCCATAAATTGTATATCTTGAAAATCGATCAAGAATGGACTAATTTGATATTAGACGCTAAATTTATATGCAATACTTTGTACAATAATTCTATGCAACATAGACTTTCTAGCATGGATATGAACTATTTTAAACATACGAAACATCACTCGGAAGAATAAAAATATAACAGGTGTTGCTGAATTTATATATCAAATGTAACTCCAAAATTAAGAATGCGGAAACTGAAAAGGGCGGGGGAGAGAAGGGCTGGACATTGCTGGACTTACTGCCGTAGTACGTGCAGTGGAAGGGGACGTTTTCTCCCCTCAGCCGGTGGCTACCTGTGAAGGTCGGGAGCGAAAAGTCAATTGCCCGTATTCAGTACTCGTCACATACAAATCTAAATCGTGTCTCCTCATTGCCATGATGGAAAGAGGTTAAAAATGGAAAAGGGAGGCTGACAAGGAGGTAACCTGATAAGAAAAAAGTGATGGGCGGGCAGATTTAATGATGAGGAAAGGCGAGGGGATGGGTAGAGGTGTTGAAGAGGGAAATGAGAAAGTAGAGATAAAAGAGGGTATGAAGAGAATATGAGAGATGTGGCGAGAAGAGTGATCATAAATTATTAGGGAGGGGCAGAGGGTGCGAGGTATATATATATATATATAGGGATTGAGAGGTAGGGATGATGATGGTGGACGTAGAGACGGGCTAACGAATGGAAGTAAAAGGGCAGTCGTCATTTCCTCCACGGCTACCTGAGTACCCTTCCCCTTCCAGTGTGTAGCGCCACGAACCCTCTCTAGATTCGAAGTGGCTCCAGGCCATCAATGCTACGTCCCCTGTGGAGATAGTCCCTTTGTCTTCCAACTTATATCTATTTCTATTTGAAGAATATCAGTATGTCCAAGAAAATCATTTAAATATACAAAATTAGATTAATTCCAATCTAACGAAGCATAAACATGATATATAAACATTTTATGGACGAAAAATGATACAATTTTCCACTTTTTGTCAATTATACATACAATACAATAGAATTATAAATAATAACTGCAAACAATAATAAACAATAATAAAACAATAAATACAATTTTCCACTTTTTAAGTTATGGTCTTACAATGATTCTCGTATGTTACAGTTTTTTCTAATATTTTTCACTTTTGGTTCAATTTTAAATTGTAGTGAGATAATAATTAATTTCAGGAAGTTCCCTCGGTACGTATCAAGTCAGTTGAGAGAACGCTTCAATTTGTTATTGACTCACACGGTCACGTAGTCATAAGTTTGGCAATGTCGCGTATGAGCACGCGTGTTATTCGAAATTTGCGTATAAAATAGAGCACGTGAAACGGATGCGACATTGCCATACCTTCAGTTCACTAACGCCAGTCATACATTTACGTTATAAATAATTTTTTTCTCTTATAGGCTCTGAATGATACTTTTCGAAGCAGATATGGATATTGGATAACATTCTCTTTATGTCAGAATAATTTAAGATTTTTTTTTCATTTTTCAATCTTCTTATATACTACAAAAAGAACATCTTCCTATAAGAACACATATTATTTTCAATCATTGATTTCTCGACTATGAAGCTGTGAAAGGTTCCAATGTTTCTTCTCACTTGTAATTTTATTACCGAGGGTACTCCCTTAAGTTAGCAAACGTAAGTGTTTCAAGAAGTTATTATTCTGTAGAAATTGTTGATGTACGTCGTTCGCTTTAGGATCAAGTGAATTGATTACAATGAAGTTATTTCATACATTTCAGCCCACAAGGGTGGCCCTCATCTGTATTGCATGCAATATTCTTAAAATAATTTCTTTTAACGACATACAACATTGATGAAAAAAAATTACAATGCAGTAGTAAAATTTATTAACAAATTTTTTTAAGTTGTCAGACAACATTGCAGTTCCTTGAAAATTTTCCTGTAGTAAAAATATGCAATTATAAAAAACTTTGTAGTTAAATAATTATTAAAGTATTCTTTCAAAAATGTTCTTTTTCTTTCGACGAAAAGTTTATTTTGAAAGGCCAACAATTTTTGTTGCTTTTACAGAAATAATTCTTATGATAAAAGAAAATGTATTACCTATTTTCACGAATTCTTTAGCTACAATGTTTAAATCTAAAAGCAGAATTTTATAATTATATAACTACAATGTTTTTTTTACAAATTTATTTTGTACTACAGTGTGCATCAACTTTTCGTCGATATAAGGAAAAGAAGAGTTTTTAAAGAATATTTGAATAAATATTCAGCTACAACGTTTTTTTTTCTAAATTTTGTATTTTTACTATAGTGCGTCTTTCAAGAGTAGACATTTCATTTTCAGAGATATTATTCCTCACCATAACAGAAAAATTCATTAATTAGCATTATTTCTCTTATACACAAAAAGCTGTGTTTAAGGGTTTTAGTACAAAAAATTGAATTTAATATACGTCGCTAAGAAATAATTTTAATAGAGTTCTTCGACTGCAGTATTTCCTGAAAACTTAAAAAAAATTGTATACAAATTTTGAATTTTCCTACTACATTTTAATTGGATTTTGATCAGTTTTTCTTCGTTAAAAGATTTTTTTTAAAGAAAAGTACTTTCAATTGTAAAACAGCATACCTACCCGCAATGATGTGTTTTTTACAGATTGAAGAACACTCACTGATAAGGATCACCATTATGTACCAAAATGTTTGAAACGACTCAATTGTTTTCAATTCACCTGACTCTAAAGCGAACAATGTACATCAACAATTTCTACAAAATTTAGTTTTGTGGGTCAATGCAATCCCCCAGCGATTATTAAGTTATTATTATTTTAAATAATATTTTCTTTTAATAATTTTCGAAAAGTGCGGTTTTTTTCTTAAATTTTCAGTAGCTTTACTAACAGAAAAAGAATACAACATTTATTTTGAATCACTTCATTAACGCCATGGGGAGCTTATAAAAATTTAATATTCTAATCGAAATTGTTGAGAATCTACCTATATTTACGATTATATTATCAAACATGTCAAAATGTCAGGGATTTTTTGGCCTATTAGCATTTTAATAGAGGAATGGGTTTGGAAATAGCAAAGAAATGGGTAACATCCATGGCCTGAAGCAACTTCGAATCCAGTGAGGGATAGTGTCGTTCGGCTGTGGAAGGGGAAGCTGTGGAGGAAAAGACGATCGCCCAAGTAAAAGGTCATGGAGAGGAGCAGAAAGGGGTCGTGGTATGAAGGGAGAAGCTGAGGAAGCTAAAAGGAAAGTCGTAAGGGTGAGGTGGTGGCAAAGGGTAGGTAAGGGAGATTGCTATATAGAAGCGGGTAAAGGACAGTGATTGTACCCTTATATAAGTAACCAATTTTTCCTCTTGCCCCTTTCCGTCCCTTAATTGTCCCTTATGGTTTTCTCCCCTTTTCACTGAATCTTCCCTGTACTCCTATACAACTCACTAACTCTTCCTCCCACCACTTTCCGCATAGGGTCGAAAGGGACGAGAAAAAAAATGGCATGTGTTGTATTAGGGGTACAGTGGAATAGACGTGGGGAGAGCTGACGGGCCTCATGGAAGACAGTATAAATATAGGATCGAAATTGGAGGGACGAAGAATTGGGAGGAGTTGTATATGGTTATAGGGGAAAGTATATGATAAAGAGGCGGCGGGGAAAAGCAAGGAAGTGCTGTGGAGGAAGAATTGGTAACGCTTCTAGATTGCAGGCGGCAAAAAAGTTCTGCATAGTTCATTAAATCTTGTAAAGTCAAGTTTCAAATGTATTTCTTTCCTTTTTTTAGCAGATGACAAAGTAAATAAAAGAAAGACTTTCCAGTCAATTTAAATTCCGTTAAGGTGAAATTGTCTCACGTTGTCTGCTATTAATGAAAGAAGAATGCAAATAGAAAAGGAAAGCGAGTTCTCACTTGATAATATACGAAATCCAATACTTGAGATAGCAAGAAATGAAGGTAGCATCTCCGAGAATTGTTGAAGGTAAAGAGGGTGTCGACGCACTTGTAAATGACTGTACTCAGATTCATCCACGCTAACGCTCCAATCGATGTTTTCTATTGGTTTTTTTTGCTTGGAAATATTTCTGGGAATTTTTACCTGGAAAAATAATACCTTACTTTACAGAATCAGGTGTCATTAACGCTTCCCCTCATATGAAGTACATAAAACATCAATAATTATTAATAAGCAATGCAGATATTGCTGCAATCATGCTTTTAGTATTAAAAAACAACTACTTTACTGTCTTCACTTATACTTACAGAAAAACTCGTGATTGAATCGTCTCCAAAAGTGAAAAGGTAAATCTTTAACTGTTCAAAGCTAATAATAGTGTTACTAACTGGGGTCTTGACCTTATAACATTTATTGCCTTGCATTTTAAAGCTGCATGCGGTATATTTTGATGTGTCAAAGGCATTTTCTTACAGCACTTACGTCTAATTGCCAGAAGCGTACTTGCATACATACAGAGACAAAGAGAAGTAATAATAACAATAATAGTAATAATCCCGTCAACAAGAGAATCATTTTGATAAGGATTTGCCTTATTCGGAGTTCAAGCTCATTTACTCTCATGCAGAACCACAGAGCGTCGACAATTTGATGTATTGTTTAATTAACTTATCCGCGTGTCAATGTCACATTTAATTGCAACGTCACGCGAGTATGTAATTATCTTACATAGTGCATCGACACCGAATCACACACGGGCCGACGGTGATAAATGATATCGTTTCTTACATTGGAAAAAAAAATAAACGCCAAGATAAAAAGAGGTTATGGTAATGTGATTATCAATGTTATCAGTGTGTTTCGTTCTATAAACGTCAGATGTTGTTAAGAAAAATTTTAAATATTGAATAAAGTTTGATTTACTAAAACAATTTGATAACTCAGACTTCAATCTGAACGTTTGATCAGAAAAAAGAAAAAGTACATCAAAATAATTTGCTAAGTACATATGTTCAGTAAAGTTCTATGTGTTTTCTTTCGATTTATTACAGTGACTTTTGATTACTTTTGTTAATCGTAAATTTTCGAAAGTAATACCGTGAAAGTTGAGATCTGTTTCATTGATTGCAAGCTTGTTGTCAGTACTCGTAAAAATTCCCTGCTTCAATCAGGATATTGAAGAATTTGTTTTCTCGACGGTTACAGAGTTGCATAAATTGAGAAAACAGAGAGGGGGAGTTTAACGTACCAATACAATATGCGGCGAATTTACAAGTCAAGAGTATTGTAGAGTGAAAACCGTTTTCGCTGCAGTACCTGTCTGCCATTAGGGATTCATGGCCGAAATTTGTATGCCGCACCTAGTCGTGTAAACTGGGTATTATTGTAGAGCATGAAGGCCCGTTTTACACGGGGTCGTGTCCACATTGGTGTGGATTCTCGAGGTACGGTTCCAGACTTGTAATTGGATGCTAAGCAAATCGCAGCACTCTAAAGACAGCTGGCGCCACTTGTATTTGTAATGTTTGAATTATTCAGTTTGCAAAGTTGTCGAAACGCCTAATCACCAGCAAAGTAAATGTTATTGCAAAAGCGAGTATGATATACAATGGGAGAAACTGAGCATATAACTAAATAAAAAATATTCTTTGAACACCTCAATTCTCAATAAGCGTTTATAATCCAGACTTACTGAATTTCCAGGGTTTCTGAAAGTGTAATCCGTAAAATTGTAAAAAACAGACATTAAAACATGTAACACATTCCAGCTGCAGTAATATGTTGATATTGTTGATGCTTTAGTTTGAGTTTTACTTAACCAATTTATTTCCGCCTTATATATCGATTTAGAAGGTCAGAGTTCGGCATTTCCACTCCTCCTCGTGCCCCCTTGGACCTGATCGCCAGTCGCATTTTGCAAACTTTGTCATTGCATTCGTTTCGTATGCAAACCATCCCACTTGCCGCGATTTTCGCCTTAAGCTCCTAGAAAAATTCCTATAACGATAAGAAAAGTTTTCGCGATCTGATACCCGTATACGATGAAAATCTCATCGGTGTGGAAAAAGTGCTTTTGCGAGTCGTTCCCACGATATTGTTTTCTCTAAGAACTTGGAATTTCGTTTCTCGATCTTCACAAAGTCTCATATTTGTTTCATGTTCTTTAAAACTATAGTTTGAAGAAAAAGAGGAGGCGATAAAAGGAGCATTATGGTAGTGTGAAGAATTGTAGACGAATTAGGACAAAGGAAACGTGGGAAAAATTGCAAGAAGGAAAAGACGGACAAAATGTATGGTTACACGATCGCAATAATGAAATTATTTATACACGTGGATCCACCGTTAACTAAATTCGTTAAGGGCATGTGATACTTAGAAAATTGTCGATTTCACCAGTTTTAGGTTCCCCCGGCTTTTTTTCTAGAATAATAAATATTTTGTCTTCAAAATTTGGGAAATGATAGCGAACATGCTAACGGACGTCCTCGCACACTTTTTTGTGTGTTTTTTTAAAACAATTTTGATATTGGTAACACATGTGTGTGTATATTTCGAGCTTATGTATGTTACAATTCTCCCGAGCGTTACTTCCAAACTACACAATATTTTTGGCCGAAAACTTTGGACTTACAAATAAACATAGTAACTAATCTCACAAATAAACATGGTAACTAATCTCCCCGAACTAACCTTGTTGGCAGGCAATCAAAAAAGTTTATTTCATAAATAATTTCCAAATTATTGGAAAGGCAGAGATGAAAAACGTGTAACCCCAAAATAATGCACATGCATAAAATTTGTATTTAGCACAATAAATTTTTGTTGTTATTTTCTCTTAAAAAAGAGTCCGGGGACGTCGGTTATGATATTTTAAAGCATATCCGAATTCAGTTTTTAAACGTTTTTATTTTTGTAGAAAAAAAGCCGGGGGAACTGTACCCGATTGACCACACGACGAAGTATCACATGCCCTTAACTAAATCCGATTGGGTTCAAAAGTTTGAATGAAATCCACTTACTGTTTCGAACTGAGATAACAGTTGCGCTCCGCGGTATTTTCCGTTAAAAAAATAGTGAAAACGGAATGGATTAAAAAGATTTGATAAATGAAAATGAATTTAAGAGAAGAAAAACATCGTGGATTCGTAAGTAATGAATTTAGCAGCTTCAGTTTGCCAGTGTGCAAGAAATTTCTCCTTGAACTAAAACACTGTATTCGGAGATCCGGGGGTGCTGTATAAAGCAATGCTAAACTTGTAAAGAACAGCTAAACTTAGATTTCGCTGGCAAAGTTCTATATCCTGGAATTACGAACCCCGTCGCAATACTTGCATAGTAATCGCAACAAGATCACGACAATTTATCATCAGGAGAATGGATTATACCATGCAAATAGTATCTTTATAGGAATTGTATATAAAATCTTTTATAGCAGTTATAGAGATAGTTTTACAATCTTAACTTTTTTCCCACCTCCTTGAATCACGATCCATGAGTATATGGAGTCACTTCCATTGCTGGATGCATTGAATCCGATCAGTGGAACTGCTTTTTAAGATTGTTATCATATCCTGTTTTGATAGCATGTCTAGCATATTAGTGCTCATCCCACTTCTTAATTTACTGTTCTTCCTGGCTACATATCATTTTTTTCTTCTTTAGCATTCTTCATACATTTTCTCCTAATCCTATAGAGATTTGCGAAATCTGTAAATATAGTGTGTCAAAGTTCTCCTATTGTGCCTATGCATTGGTTGCTTAAATTATGGCGTAGGTTGTGAAGGTACGAATCCGGTCCGGCCCACATCCGCGACTCGCGAAAGTGGTCACTTCCACAGGCTGTGGTAGCCCAGCAATGGGAAGGAGTCTTGAGGGCCACGGCCGCTATATCAAATAAACCCGGATCCGATGGCGCATGCACTTTGTAGAACCACACTGGAATCGTAGATGAGATGATTCATGACAAAGCCTCTATTTTTCAGACATAACTTTGTTCGGACTTCGTGTCTTATGCAAATCGCGCTTTAAAGCTCGGTAAGTTTTAATTTTGGGGCCACATATTATTTTGAGTTAATTATGTCTTCCGAGCAATTCGAGTCACACGGAAAAAATGGAAGGTCAGTCTAGCCATCTAGATGTGTAGGCTGACTGTACTGGAGGGTCAACTATACGACAATATTGTACATGACTAAAGCCACTAACTATAGAAGGGTAAAGCAAGAGGTTCAAATCGATCATCTCAGACAGTAGACTTATTATCCCGGAAGTCGACTCGACCATCACAGAGAGCCGAACGGAGATCACAGAGCGCCGAACTGATTATCAAAAGCAACGGAAACTTTCTGTATCATCAGTGAATTACATTTTAAGCACATTTTCAGTTAGAAGCGACACGATGAAAACGAATTGAAAACTGAGAATCGAGTGACACCTTTATATTTAATCCATTGAAAGCATAACATTTAACGTTGAAAATTCAAAAGAAAAAATTTAATCCACTTTCCATCATGTTCTCTTTTATTCACTTCACTGTCCACGCATGTTCGAAATATCTGAAAGCAATGTAGACTCATTGACAGTATGTTTTAAATTTATTAAATAGCAAATGTGACGCTTACGGCTTAACGTCAATTTGTTATCTGAAAAGTCAATTTTTGTGGAATTTTTAGTTTTTTTGTTTGTTTTTAACAAATTGTTCAACATTTTTGTTAATAAGGACCAACTATTATCATTTCTATTGTTTTCTTTATGAACAACTGAGGAAAATGCACTTTATTAAAGCTTTTCTACTACGTATAAAAACCATTGTGCCACGGTACAAGTTTGGTGTAAGGTGTCACCCAATTTATCCATTAGAATATTAGAGGATGAGCCATCTATGTTTACCGGTCTAGGGTAAAATGAGCGCGCCAACGTGATCAATCAGGTCGCCTATGTGACGTATGCGTAATTAGAAAAGATACCGGAATTGGGGGCACCGGTCTCGGCCTTTTAATTTTCACGCTCATAATCGAAAAGCAAATATTGGCCCTCCGTGCTGGGTCATCTGCTTCTTTCGTGGATGGTTAGATGTTTGAAATGAGTAAAAACAAGATGATCGTATTGACTATCCCGAAATGATATCTTGATTAGCCCTGATAGTGAGTCTGATCTTCTTATTAGAGTGACGTGGGCCATAAAATGAGATTCTCTCTGACTATGTCGAAAAAATTATGGAAGGCCCTTTCGACATTCTAGAAGAACGGGCTGACTCTAAATTTTGACTCTAGCTTTGACCATCCATTTTTCTCCGTGCAGGGTGTTGAAATTTCGAACTGATAAGAGACTCAAAAATAGAAGCTGGTGATGTTCTTAGTTTTATATAATTCTAAGTTTATTACAGAGGTATTATAAAGTGGTCTTTATTCTAGCAATAGTAAAGGGTATCTCTGTCTCTCTCTCTCTCTCTCTCTCTTACACTTATAATTTCTATACCTTTTCTCTGCAGTCGCGCCGTTCCTTTTGTTCGGCGATTCGCAATTGCTCTAAAGACTCCTTTTTCATATCTTCACTATTTTCACGCTAAGCAAAGCGTGCATATGCTAACTCTCTCTCTCTCTCTCTCTGCTCTTTCTTACTATGAGATCGCCTTACTACTCCACTATGCAAGCTCTTTTGCACTCACGCGCGTCCTGAATGTATTCTTGTACTCGATATGACGTCAATGTTACGTGATTTGTTTAAAATAGTTTGAAAATTTCCTTTAAAATAATCCTTCTAAAGCCTTAATGTATTCCCTCTTTCTGGGAGGTCGATTGAGCGAAAGAAAGACACGCATTTGCGAAGGAAACTCAAGCCTTCAATGAAACCCCAATCTGAGGGCTTGCATTTCAAGGTCGTGAAATTCGGCCACATTGAACTGACTCGTCTTTAATGGCATTACTATTTAGCAACATGTCTGGGACTGAAGGCTAGCAAACTTCGGACTGATTAGGTTATCAAAGTTTTGCTTCCTCGCTCCGAAAGAACTCGGTTCAAAAGTTTCCTCGAGTTCTTCTTGTGAAATCTAGATGATTCTAGATTCTCGGCTGCTCGAGAAATTCGTCCGAGATTACAGGCACCTAAAACTGCAGTCTGGTGTAGCAGATACATGATCCTTGCAGCGATTAAATTCACGGAAATAAATCAGAAGGAAATCATTTCCTCTAAGAGGAAAGTATTTTTAAAAAGATTTCCAAAATTGTAAAAAAAAAATAATCTGGAAGATTTTCAGGCATTTGAAAATATTTGGAAGGTTTTATTAAAAATGGTAGGAAAAAGTCGAATGATTTAAAAAGATATTTAGAAGTTTTAAAATAATTTCAAAAACAATTCAAAAGATTCGAAATAATTATAAATAGAATTATATGCTTAGAAAGTGAATTTTAAGAGAATATTAAAAATATTTCGAAAAATTTCCAAAATTTTAAACAACAATTAGAAAGTTTTAAGTGTTTTTTTTCATTTTGCAGGATTTATTCAGAATTAAGGATTTTTAAAGTCTGAAAAAAAATTTTCTTGAGATTTCTGTTGAAATTTTCAATCACATTTTTGTTCTAAGACTCATTTTTTACAAAATACTTTTTAAAAAGTTTAAAAAGTACAAATTTGTAGAATGTAGATTAAAAATGCAAATAACTGTTTGCTTGAAGATTCACCTGCTTTGAGTAAGGATTTAACTTTTTTTAAATTAAAAATTGGTTCTTTTTTATTCTATTCCGGTGATTTTGATTTAAATTACAATTATTTCTTGTTTAAAATATCAACTAATACATTTTTGTTGAGAACTCACATTTTTCCTGTAAAATTCAACTCTTTCTTTGAAGAATAAACTACACGGAGAAACCTTTTGCTGCAATATTTTCTAAAAATCAGACTAGATTTTACTATTTTTAGTTTGCAATGGACGTACATAGCGTAACTTTTGTAATGTTTACTACGTCAAGAGAGATCGGCGCACTGAATTAGTAAACGACTTAGTAAAAATTGGTGCAGTCAGATCAGCGGACGAAAAAAAAATAAACCCAACATGCGCCGCGTCGCGTTCAAGGTTATGACACACGTGTCCTTTACACGAGCATACGACGTAAATTCAGACTTTCTTATTATTGGATGTTGAACTCTTTGGCACTATTATATTTCTTTAAATTGCAATTGCACAGCTGGTGGGAATCGAACACGGGTCTCCAACGCGATAGCACGGCGATATTCCATTCTGCTAAACTAGATAATTTGATCCAAAAATGTATCGCTCTTATGAAGTAAACACTAGCACTCAAATTGATTTGCATTAAATTATTCTGTAATTGTTTACAGTGATGGCATTTTCAAAATTCTAAGCACTATATCTTAACGTAATCAAATATCCTAATATCGAGGTTTAAAACTAATTTTTTGCTCACTGTGGAAAATTTGTTTTTCAATTGTAACTTTTCGAATTATCTTAATTTATTGTAATAATGATCTTTGCATCAATTCAAACTGAGTGATTGATAAATTTAAGTAATTTCAATAGAGCGTTGGTCGGCTGACATCGTTAACGCTCTGCTGCAGTCGGTTCAACGCTAGGCTCGCTTAAAGTCACTCACTAATATTCGAGAGCGATCTTCCGAATTTGTCATACTCCATAATACAAAAAATAGTGTCTTAGTATAATTCATATTCCTACAGACAATAGCAATTCCTCTTACAAATTTAGTCTGTTTTTATTTTAGGTACTTATTACTTCTACTCTTTTTATATAATTTAATTATGTCTCCACTAATTTATCCTATCTAGGATTTTACTATAAAAAATACTAAGACTTCGTATTATAAATTGGAAAATTTTATATAAAATAGCATAGCTTAAGATTATTGTATTAGAATATACGAATTATCGCCTTGGTCCCTCGATTGCAACCTAATTTAGTAATTTTTCCAGTACAAAGTTTCTCAGTGTACTCCGTTGATTAATAAAAAACATTAATATTTCACCCCACTCAATCGTCTAACGTTATTATTAAATGACATGGGGGTGGGGGCGAGTGACAATGATACGGATCCGAAAAAGAGGAATTTTTAGTTAAAAAAGTACATTATCATCCTAAAAGAAAAGGAATTTCCATGTGAAAAAGAAGAAATTTTAACTTTGTTTGATAATATTTGATAAAATATAGCAATTTATATTTTCATAGACAGATTAGATGAAAAAATTCGAAATATTGGAAAATCAGGTACATCGAATTCGTTCCTTCCATTCAAATAGCTTGAGTTTCATTTGAATATCTTAGTCACAAATGATAATAAAAAAGTCATATTTTTATGAACAATTTATAGTAGTTAAGTATTAATTATAAAATATTCCAGGAATTTTCACTGTGTGAATCTTAGTACGGAATGCTATTAGTAATTATCATTTTGAATTAAAAACCTAATTTTTTCTACGTGTAACTGCCCCAATAAGCATATTATGCTTATCTAAACTGCTCCGAAACATTTAAATGATTATAATTTACTAATTATTATCAAAGATATATTATTTTTAGTAAGATTTGCAATAATTAAGAAAATGCAGGGAAATATAACATTTGAAAATACGTAAAATAAAAACATTTTGTTACAAATACTATTTACAATAACGGTTAGTCTTAACTTTTCATTTATTTATGTGATTAAACGTAATTCTTATATTAATAGGTAAATAAAATCAGGCTAATTGTATAATATTTTGAAATTCGAATTCCTAAGGTTAATGTATTTTAAAGTGAGAACGTTTAAAAAGTGAATAATTTCTAAGACATTTCAAATTAAAAGCATTGATAGTTCAATCATTTTCAATTTACAGGCAATGTTCCCAGACGAATGATTGCAGATTGATACATAAAAAACTGTAGTCAAATTTTACTTTTAAAACGTTACAAATGGTAAAATTTGCGAAGTTTTCAATGTTCAGTTTAAAGGTCTTCAAAACAGAATAAGTTTAAATTCTAAGCTTTCCAAATTAGAATAATATATAGACATTCTATGAATGAGCATTGCAAATATAAGGGAATTAAAAGTACAATGGATACTAATTTCAATATCTCAGGTATTGCCGCATCTAAGATTCTAAGGCTTCTAAGCCGAAGCGAGATATTTACAGCGTAAAAGCAAGTAAAGGGTAGCAATGATGAGGGTACTCTCAAGCAGGTCATAATGTGAGTTGGGCGATGACCAATCCAACACCAGGGTTCTTTACAATCCACAATAACAGGCTGACCCAGGATCAACTGACCATTTTCAAGGTCTACCAGTTGTTTTCGATGGGAAACTGAGAGAAAATAGTATGGCTTCTTGAAAGGAAATCTTAGTTGGAAAGGTTTAATTCGTATACCTGAACCTTCAGGGATTTATTATTTACTGCTGTTCAAGAAGAAACTCTTTGAGACACTTAGACTCGGATAAAGCAGGGTTCTTCAGCGAGGGGAAATTTGGTCGTATTTACTCATTTACCAGATGTCTCTTTTCCATAACTACGCCTCCTCACTCAGCACGGAAAACTTCCGGCTTACTCTTCTAGCTAAGTAGATGTTCATGGCGGTGGAAACTAGACATGTCGCTTTAGAGTATTTGTGACCGAATTTCCCCTCGCTAAAGAGGGTTGAGGTAAAGGATAGGGATCCTTCTTGACAGTTCTGTGGTAAAGCTGACGAAATCTGATATACTGGACTGGGATTGTCAGTAGATACAGAGTCTACCTTTGGAGACCTCTGACCTACGCAATCGGCCATTTAATAATTTTAAATAGAATCTAGCTCTCTTTGAAGTCCCCAAAATGTAGATTGATGAATAACTTAAATGTGTATAGAATTCTAGATAGGAGCGCAGGCAAATTTATGTAACACATTGCTCATAAATCGCTGCTTCCTGAAGAGCTTATTCTTGCTCGTTGGCCCGATTGACATGCTTTCCTCGTTGAGCTTCACTGAGGCGCGATCTCAGAGCGGAACTAATTAATGACCTAGTGACGCGATGTTCGGTCGATCGACTCGTCGGCTCTCAAGAGTCGTGAGGGAACAATCGCAGTTTCCAAAGTTAAAGCTTATCATGCTACATAGTTCTCAATTCAATGACAGCAGGTACATCACCACGCTGTGTCTCTCTTGGTCGAACTTTGCCTCTGAACAAATGGGTCTCTACAGATTCAGCATTCCCTTGAGCGGTCACGAATCCTGTCATATACAAGTCCTTCTGTTTGTCTCGGAATCTGTTAGTGTGATTGAAACTGGTTGGCTTTGATTAACGTGAGATTGCTAATTCAACGAAGTGCAATAGTAATAATTAATATTTAAAATAAGTGTCTTGTATGAAAGTTACATCGTTAATTATTCCTCTGAATCTGCATAAACGTTTAATAATTGTCATTATTATACTTATTCCCTAATGTGATCTACATTAAACGTCGGAGTAATCCGTAGCCAATCGATAATAATTTTACGACGCTGACGGATCATCTGCGTATTACTTGGCGAACCCTAAACCCTCCAGCACCGTAATATGCACAGGTGATCGTACATAACAATGAAACGATGTTTCTCCTTTACACTTTATCACCCAGTAATCGTCGGAGTGCATCATGCGTTGTGGAGGCGTGAATAAATGGGTTACTATCACCAACTTAACCTCACTATGAACTGGAAATGTGCCGTTACCCGCATTTTGATCGGAAGTTGGGTTTAACGTCCTTTTCATCGGAAGACGAGTGTTACTGGTGAAGTTTTTAAATTAACCCTTGATTAAACCGAGCCCCTTCCCACTAATTGTCAATTACGGTGGATGTAAGTATATTCAACCCCATATGTGCTTTTTCACTTGAGTCTACTGTAAGATACAAATTTTCAAAAAAATGCGAAGTTGAGATAAGTAAAATAAAAAATAGCATCTTATGTTCGAAAACTGAGGCATGATAGAAGGGCACAATACAGAGATTTTATGAAAAATTAAGCATTTTTTCCATTTCGTTCTTAAAGTAGAGGTCCAAAAGTATGAAAGAACAGAGAGGTCCGATAGGTCAGACTCTTTCACACGCATTCATTTGATCGACGTGAAGATAGAGCGTCTTCAATCGGCTTGTGTGTGTTCTTCCCATGGATAGCTCTTTCTATGAATTTATCTGAATAATAGCTTAATTACAATGGCACACCTGTGATAGAGTCCCCAGAAGGACATATTCACGAAAAAAACTGGGGGATCGATAGTGTTGCGCCTCAAGTAAAACGTGGCATCCCTTACAAGTGATATTCCAATAGAACTGTTTTTGAGAGTTCCTTTTTATGTCGTCGACATTCGATAGATGGTGACATGAAAAAGATTTACAGCGGGCAAAAATCTGCAACATAACACTTCTTATTTCGATTATCTTTCTTTCAAGAATGACTAATCTCTTATGATTTTAGCATCTTTATTAAATTTTTCCCAGTGCAATATCATTGAATCTGGGAGGGGATCCGACCACTGGTGGGTTCTAATTAAAAACCTCAGTTTTTCCTGCTTTACTGAGGTATCTTAACTCTTTTTTTTAAGATAAAAATTCATAAGGCTGAAATAGGACAATTATTTTCACTTTATTTGCTTATATATAGAATATAAAATTTGAAAAATTTGTCTCATTTTGAAAGTTTTAGTCAATCTCGTCCATTAAAATAACATGGAAAACTTAACATCGATAGTGGTTTAAATCATGGTCGTAGGAATAGAAAGGGACTAGACATGTTGTAGCGGGGTTAAAGTAAGGAGCCGGGCGGTCTATACCATCTGAGTGTGCTAAATCGGTATTGCGAGAGAAAGAGCAGACTTTTCTCCTTCTCTTACTTACATACTTTTCATGCTTTTGCAGACCAACATGGTCGGCTCTCCTTTGTAACTTATCATCAATCCCCGCGTCCAAGTTGAGAAAAATGTGGCTTGTCCCCTCCTATTCCTTTGTCGATGGTTTAAATCCTCTGAAATTTAATAATGGTACAATAAAAGATGTTATCTTGTGAAGTTGAAACATATTTACGATCCTTATTAAGCTATTACATAAAGCCTCCCAAAGTTAATTTCTCTATACTTGCTGCTTATATGAACTTATTTCAAGTCATCGTGTTCACTGTTCGAATTTATCTCTTGTAATGGACGATCGCAGGCTGAGTCCATTGGCTGACCTCGCTATCGATAAGAGTAAATTGTATGTCGATGACGCCGACTAAAAGCTAACGAGAAAAAGAGTTTAACCGTATATGATGAAACTGAAACAACTGACACTCTCTGACTTATCACTCAAAACCTCTTTTTTTATACCAGATGTAAAACAAATCATAAGTAAAATAAAACAATGATAATACAATGAAAAAGAGAAATAGTCGAGATAATTGAACAAAACCGCAAACTATAGCTCGTTATTTAAATCTCTCATCCGAGACTGCTTATGTTAGAAGAACGAAACCCTCGAAATTCAATTTAAGCACGAAAAACTTTTATTCGCAACCGAATAACGAAAAGTTTCTTCCATGCTTTTTCGCGCTTACGGAAATACTTTTGCTGAATTTCACGCTAGCTGCTAAGAAGATTATCTTACGGCTAGTAAACAGAACTATGAAAATTCATCATTCATTCATAACAGATCATTGTTGAAAGCTTAATTTAAAAATATTGTAATTTCGTTAAAACTGCGAATTTTAATTTTGGGAGGCTATTTTAACGCTTGTACGATTATTTATTAAGTTTCGGTAAATATTTTTTTTTATAAAGCATGCACGAAATCTTCGCTATTTGAGACATGTACTGCGTGTGGGAAGGGACCAGTTTCAAAATCGTGATCAAAAGCAGTCATGAAGAAACTTTTTCTAACTGCTGCGCTTGCGCTCTTGGAACAAAATTACCTTTTATAGCTGCTGTGCGTGCGCAGTTCGAGCGAGATTACTTTTTCTAAATGTTACGCTTGCGCATTTTGATTCAGAATTACTTTCCAGGTCTGCCGGAATCATAACCTTACTTCATTATGTTTTTCATAAATTTCTGGAAATTTTCGGTAATTGTACCATAAATTTCCGATAAGATAGTTTTCATTGTTTCTCAAATCGAAAATTTCCTGCGTTTGTTAGAAAAAATATCGTGTACAACAGGTGCTGTAAGTAAACAGTTGCAACTCTTATCTTTTTAAGTTTACTGTACTTGCCATCGGCTCATCTTCGGGCTCATCTCCAGGCCTCTGGCTCGTACAGCAAACATTACCATCGTGTGGAACTGCCTACTTTCTGAATGTGTAGCAAAATACACTATTCCCTTTGTTTTATATTTTTTGCTGACTCTTTTGAATCTTTCGAAAGTTTTAGCATGATTGAATTTCTAACAAAGAGAGTGCAGCTTTTTTCTCCTCAAAGCGCGTTACGTAAAAGCGAATTGCTTGCAAAAAAATTTAATTCATTTTTAATTTAGTATAAAAATATTGTAAACATTAAATAATGGATTGTAGCTTTGATTCTAATATATTAGTATAAAATTCAGTTTTTTCAGAAGTAATATTTAAATCGAGATCATTCTACAAAGAAAGGCGATTCACTTGTTCTCCTGGGAACAGTTAAATAATTTAATACGGAGTGCAATTTCTGTCGAATTAATTCTACGTCTGTGCAGACTAAACAGTCATTAGCATATTTGCATACGGACAAAGGTAATGAGTTAAACCAATTATGAGTTTTCTCCAATTAGTTTCAAAGGATGGATTCATTTGTCAAAAACTTTGTTACATGAGAGTCATATTTATTTTAGTTTGGACTAAAATCTAAATTTTAAACTATAGATTTTTTCCAATTGACAATAAAATGGAGAGTTTTAATTGAAAGTAACATGGCTTTTTAACCGCCATTTTTTTATTTGAATGCCATTTTTATTAGAAAAAAAATTAATAACCACAAAATCGGGAATTTAAGGTATAATTTTCTTTTTTTTTGCACGTAAGTCGTAACTAACACTTTCAATGGCAAACCATTGTAGCGGTGACACGCTTATCTCGTATATGCAATGAGACCAAATCTCTTCGAGGTAACCACAACTTCGACCGCCAATAGCCGAGAGATTCTCCAACTTACATACAAGCAAACTTAGCAAAGACTTGGATAAACAGCAAAAGACGGCAAATGGAGATTCACGTAAAGTGTAAAATTTGTTCCAATTCTCGTCAGTTTAAAAAAACGAAAAGGACGCAGCTGAGGATTTTACTCTGATCGTATCAATACCGAGCTTATTAAATGGATAATAGAATCACCTCATAAACCTTAAAAGTATTTTTTTTGTATATTCTATCTTACACTAGTCCCTGTGTGAAAATGAAATACCAAAAAAACTTCATAGGGCCGAAACACCCCTTCAAACGTTTTTTCTTAGCGTATAAAAAAATGTATTTTTTATTTGCCCTATTTGCTTGTTTTTTCTTTTTTCGGTAAACTTATTTCTGGAAGCATCGCAAGGCATACAGGAGATCCAATTGACATCTAAAGCATGAAAAATCTATTTTGACTTTAAAATAAAGGTTATAGGGTAAGCCGTCTGAAAGCTGAGTAGAGGTTCGTGGTGGTGGAAACGAAACATGTGATGATGAGAATTTGCGGCCGAATTTCCCCTCGCTGAAGAGTCCTGCTGTAGATAGTTTAGTTTAGACTGTATAGTTAGAGCGCATTTGAAAAGAATATGGAGGCGCATTCACAAACCAACATAACCTGCACATATACATAACCTGCAAATTACACTTATCAAGTTATTCTATCTATTTTAATTGCGGTAATATTTTGTACTTTAATTATGTTCATTAAGTTATGTCCATTAGGGTTCGCTAAAATGTGTGCTTTATGGTAAAAATTATATTATTAATTTTTAAAAAATGTCCAAGTAGCAAAGCGAAAAATAGATTCTTTATAATAGGGTCAATTGTGGGTCCGGATGCAATAAGGGCACATAAAATTTTTTCGTGCGAAAACGAAGTCCCCTGGAGGCTTTAGAAAAAATTTTCGAATTTTAATTTTC
>NC_046661.1:42545291-42557486 GCF_010883055.1 Belonocnema kinseyi | reverse complement strand
AAATTAAAATTCGAAAATTTTTTCTAAAGCCTCCAGGGGACTTCGTTTTCGCACGAAAAAATTTTATGTGCCCTTATTGCATCCGGACCCACAATTACAATTGGGAACTTTTAGAACACCAACTAAGATATCATTTAGAGCTTATTTATCGTTTTGAATTCCTTTTCAGCAAGTAGGGCTCATTTTTGGTGCAGCTGCTTTGGAACCAAAAATAGGTTCTAATGTAAGCCCCAGTTTTTTCTGTGATAAAATGGAAATGTATGGTAATTTACCGATAACTTTTGTCCGCGCAGTCTGGTTATGTCTGGCCCAGGTCTGGATTTATCTAGACTGTCTAGTCTGGAAGAACTGATCTGGATCAGGTCTGAAGCCAGCCTGGCTTAGGTCTGACGCCAGTCTGGCTCAGGTTTGACTTTATCTAGACCGTCTAGCCTGGAAGCTCTGTTCTGGCCCAGGTTTGGCACTGGTCAGCCTGCCAAGAACGAAAAAAGTCCTAAGTTCCATCAACAAATTTTTTTGGCATACTTTAAAAATATTACAGAAAATCTAAAATGATGGAAAATTAGATCACCTTGACAGTCTGGTCTGGTCCAGGTCTGGCGCTGATCAGTGAGCCAATAGAAAAAAATCTTTAAGTTCCTTCACCAAATTTTTTTTGGATGTATTTTGAAAAGCTTACAGGGCGTCTAAAATAATGAAGAATAGGAAATTCAACCTATGAAAAAACACCACTTTCTTTCTTATGATCTTGACAGTCTGGTCTGGTCCATGCCTGGCGCTGATCAGCAATCCAAGAAAAAAAATCTAAGTTCGATAGAGTAAATTTTTTCTTCCATTTCAAAAAGTTACAGAGCCTATAATGAAATTTTTTAAACTAAAAAAGTTTACCGTGAAATTTTTGTATCCAAATCATTAAAACAACCAAGTGTTCCCAAGTAATTGTAATTCATTGCTTGGCCCTCGGCGTGCAGACATCTTGCCAGTTGACGTCACAACTTGAAGGATTCTGACAGTGCTTGGCTCCGAACTCTCAGAAACAGTGATAGTTTTTGTCGATCAAGTATCACAAACTGTGAAAATTTCTTTTTATTTGCATAATAATATATTAATCCAGCCAAAAGTTAGCTGTAAAAGCGGAGGCATAAAATGTACCAAATCTTGATTAAGTTATTAAATAAATAGTAAGTACAAACCTACTTTTTATCTATTATAAAAGAATGAGTATTAGAAACGATCATTTAATTTATTGATTTTATTGATGGCAGTATATTTTTGAAGCAAAATTATAATTTCTACTGATTATACCAAACATGCATATTATATATTTATCTAGGAAATCATGTTTTACTTTTTGAGAGTATCCTCAAAGTGTCTGCTCTAAACATGGACGATATGATTCTCAACGATAAAACATCAACTAGTAGCTGATGAGCCAATAACTCGCCGCTGACCAGCCTATAACTAGCGGCTGTCCAGTCCATGTCTAGCGGCTGTCCAGACGTTCTGGCCTGGGGCTAGACAGGAAAAACGTTACACTTTTGGCCAGACCCAGGCCAGAACATCTGGTCAGCTCCAAGGCTGGAAACCTGGCGGTCTGGTCTGGGCCAGGCCAGCACCAGAACATTTTTCCACACGGGTTCTATCACTTTTCGAAAGTCGACGTAATTCAAAATTTCGTTAGGGTTATTGTGAAAAATACAGTGCGTTTCAAGGGGAGGCCCCAACTTTTTGACTCGTGTGAGCGTCACATTCTACTACTATTATATTCCAAAGTACAATCTTGTAAAATTATACCTCATGGACAAATAATGTATAGCAATCTGACTAAGAGGTATAATTTTATAAATTAATACTTCCGAATATAAATACATTTTAAAAGATAGAATTTTTAATGCTCTTACTTATTTCTTAGAATATTATAGCTTTTGGGAAAAAATTAAATCCCATGATTTGTGTTTGTTCTTCAAAAAAATATTGCATGTCTTAAACAAAAATTCTTCTCCTTTTATGACTTCAAAAAAAGGTGTATACAACAGACATTTGTTAAATGTTTAACTTTTGATGAAAAATATTAGGTAAAACGTTATACCGGTTTCGTGGCGAAAAAAAATTTTCCACACAATGTTTCCACACTCTTATATCAAATACATTTCTCTTTCTATTTTTTCCTTACCTAGATATATAAAAAGACATGCTACATAGAATGTTAAAATTGTAAATATTTTTTTTGGAACCTATGTTAGTAGTGTCAGTACTCTCTAAATATGAATCAGTGAACAATTCACCGATTGAAATAGTAGTTAGACATTTCACTGATTCAACTGTGATTTCGGACTTATTCACTTATGAGTTCAGTAAAACCAGTTAAATTATGTGAAACATAACCTATAAATTTTTAAGTTAAGCGTTGTTATTACTCTTCTACTTATTTCACGGAATCAATAAGTAACTTTTCACTGATTGCCAGTGACCCATTTCTAGCTATTTGAATCAGGGATATTTCACTGGGAATCGGTTAAAGTTCACTGATTCAGATTTAGAGAGTAGGAAACCCTACTGATGCTACTACTTTTAATTATTCGATAAATGTCATGTAATATCAAATTAACCCTTCGAAAATTTGTCCTGAGTTTCTTAATATGTAGTTGATTTATAATATTAGTAATAGATGTCAGGTCAGTATAATTCTTTTCTAATGGTCTAATGGTCTTGTACTATAGTGGAGAGAATATTGCATCATAAGCTTCCCAGAACTTTTCCTCCAACGTTGCTGCGGGTAAATCGCGCAATAAATTAATGAAGAGAACGACGCCCATAATAATAAATTACGATTTTGTACTGGGTCGATGAAGTCATCGCGCTTCCCGTCGATACGGAAAAATTTATGACCAGTACCTCCTTTCACGGCACCACCTTACGCCTTTTCGTACCAAATTGATATACTTCGAACAGCTGACGCATATAATACCACATTGGTGAATATTTCGCTAAAACTTTTCATTGTGCGCAGCCTGCAAGCGACACTGAATATCTTTCTTGAGGGTATTTAAAGAAAAATGATGCTTTGAAAGTTACCAAACAATGTATTCGTAACCTAATACATTACCTCGGTTTGGCAATAGTTTAATAAATATTTTGATGAATTTATACTTCGAATAAGTAAATTCCTATTGAAATTGTTGTCATGCTTGCATCACTTGTCGGCTGGTTCGAGAAATTAGATGCAGTCGAAGGAATGTATAGATTTGAGAGAATCCGCCAGGCCAAGAAGGATGAGGGCGAGAAGAGGAGTTTCGCGAGTTACCAGATGTGCCAACTATTCTCGTCATTCGGTCGTGTAAATTCCAGAGAGATAGCCCTGACCACCCTCTGGTCCTGAAGTAACCTATGGATCATACGTTGGTCGGATGCACGGCATTTTCGGTGAATAAGGTTCTTCTAAAGTTCGGGCACCCTTCACTCTTAAAACGGCGAAAACAATTTAATACTCTAAAAAAGTAAAAAGTAAATCCTTAAAGTCAGTCCGCACATATATCGACGGAATTTAAGGCGTCATCAATAGAGGATTGCGAACACGGAAAGTCAACATCAGTCGGAAATCTTGAAACTCAGCTCACTTCTTGGAAAAAATTGTCCTTCCTGTTTTGTTCGTAAAGATATTCTATAATTCGGCCGATTCAGTACTCACGTTGGACAGTCTGTCGATCCAGATGACTTTACGCGTGAAGTACGCAAACAAAATTCGAGGTTACCGTGCAGCGCCACGACAGAGATAACATGTTGAGAGTAGAAAATTGCGTTTCGCAATTCTCATATTATCACTTTAGGCGATAAAATAGTCCATATTATTTTTGCTGAAAGATTTCTACAGTGAACCCCCGTTATCCCCCGGATTGTCACACGCAAAAACTTTGTGGTCTTGGCAGGAATGTACAGAGTCTGTGATGCACTGTTATTGCCCTGGTAGCACAATTTTTTTCCGTGAATTCCCAAATTTCCAGTTATTTCCGTTTCGCAGTAACGAGAGTTCACTGTATTATACAGTATTCACTGTACAGTCAAACCTCGTTTATGGCAACACTCGTTTATTGTAAGTGTCGTTTATTGCAAGCCAAGAGACTCGTCTATCGCAATTTCCCTAACTCCCACCACTGATGGTCACATGCTCCGTGTAGCCAATGACAACGCGGAAGGGGGAATGTATTGTGAGACCATCTTACTGATACGTGGAGTGGTGGGATCATCTCTCGAGTTGCAAGACGAGATGTTTACGTTTCGAAGGAGTTGCAATAAACGAGGTCTGACTGTATTTTCTTTGTCCTCGACTTTTTAGCATGCCTTTTGCTTTCGCACCCCCACCATCGCACTCGTGGACGACGTGGCCGATAATCGTTCGTATACCTGTTTTCCTCGACTAATAAGCGAAAATCACGTGACTTCACCGTGAGAATAAAAGAAACCCCTCGAATCTAAAAAATCCGAGGCTGGCGCGTTTCGCATGATCCAAGAAATCCGAGGTCCTGGTGTAACATAATTTTCACGTAGCGCCACTATTCGTGTCTGTAAAAACAAACTCTTCTTCGGGTATCGCTTTCGCGTACACTCGATGTCATGCGCACGGAGCATTTGAGCGAGTTCCGGCCGCATTAAATGAAATTCATCTTCCTTCTGACGTACTGTCTGGCATTTCATACGTACTATGAAAAATTCTGATCACTCATACAGCTTTTACATTCATTTTCGACCTTACATGACTATCCGCCAAGGCAGACTGACTTTATGTTCACTCAAATATCACAAATTAAGTTACCTAATGATTTTAATGCTATCCTTAAAGTAAGTCCAATTAAATTTTAAGTTTTTTCCTAGGAATGTGTTGAAGCATAATTTATTTCAAAGACAAAATTGTTCGTTTGAAAAACAAACTCATTGGAGGAAAATTATTTCTTTGTGCAGGTTAAATATTGTTAGAATCAAAAGTCAAATTCGAAAATTCTCTCGCTGCATATTTCCGGGTGTAGAGAGGCAAGGAGAGGGAACTTTAGGCAACAGCGGAAACTAAGTCCGCTGTGGTCTAATTACTAATAAAATTTATAACAGGGAAGTAGCCTCGAGCCGAGTATCTTCTCCTATTTATTAGCCGTATATGAACGAACTAAAGTTTGGAGAAGGCAGATATTAGATTTTGCTTGGTAAAAATCATTCTAGGGCGCGGCTGGTAGTCAAAAGAAACGTTCTTAACTTGAGAATATTCATTTTATTCTACTTTATGTTCGCTTTAGGCAAATAGCTTTAGTATGAAACAGCAACATGCTTTTATTCTTGGCCAGTAAAAGGGACAACTTCAGAAAACCTTCTCAAGCACAATCAATATATACAGTATATTAGTGTTCATTTTCATTGCTCTATTTCGAAATGCAAACAAACGTCAAAAATTGGATCACGCTGTGTATCCGTCAAACAGAACACTCTAATTTCCTCAAATACATTGACATTGTGAAGGTTAGAGATCCGCAGATTAGATCAACTTTCTTCTTTCAAAGGCAATTTCTACTTTTCTTTCGCAACTTTTACTTGACAAGTAATATCTCAAACTCAAACTATTGCACCCCCCCCCCCCATTACTGGCGCGGCGTCTCCCGATGTCACCGCATTATACTCCCAGAGTTTTGTGGGCCGTTGCTTTTCCTCGGAAAAGTTCATATCACCCCCGAGACTGCCTATAAATAATTCGTATTCAGATTTATGGGGAATGAGCTCGAACTCTAAGAATCGACTTTGCGACGAGTCGGGCAGGACGTGTAAAGACGTCCTCTCCGAGGGAAAGAGAACCCCCAAGGGACTTTTCTGCAATCTGCGTAACCAGAAGGTATAATATCGCACTGGAATTGAAATCCGGGACTTTAACCGGAAATCTTTGATACGGCAATTCACCTGCTGTCAAAGTTTAATAGAAAAGAATGGTTTATACTTTATATCAAGTATGGAGCAGAGGAGGCATGAGATACGAAGCTCGTAAAGGGACATCTTGTGTTATGAAGATAAATCGAGTTAGCCGGTTCGTGCATCACGGTAAGCGATACATTTTTCAATCATTTTCCCTATAACAGCACAAAATAATAATTTTATAAAAAGAATTTTTTAAATTTTCACGCTTCAATGCTTAAAAAAGTGTTTAAATAGGTCCACCACTTTGAAAATTGTAATTTTTATCATTCTCTACTTTTCGACCTTGAAATAAGGTTGTGGTAATTGATGGACAAGAGATTATGATGATAAGTCAAAGGGCTGTTCACTCTCGAGTTGAGACTCGAGCGATCTAAATACACCTACATTTACTGTGTCGCAAATCCAAAATGAGGGTCCGCAGGATTGAAAATAGTTATCCGAGGTATAAGAGTTGCTAAGAATTCACAGGAGTCGAGTCGAGTTCTATTCGAGTTTATGGGATTGGGAGCATGTTTATGATTCTTGAGTCATTATCCGAGGGGCTATTTACTCTCAAATAATGAAAACCTTGCATGGCGGTTTCACGTGATTTCATATTATATTTACGTTGTCTCCAGTGAATTTTGGTCATTGGATGTTGATTTCCTTCTTAGCAAGCACTACCCAGTAGACAGCGTTAACTGCACTAACCAACGTTAAACGACGCTCTGCGAGAACCGAGGTACAGTGGAGGGGGAAAATGCACTTTTTTCTTTAAAAAAGCCCAGAGCTTTCACTTCTAGCCCAATCTTGATTTTTTTTTCATAGTTAAGTGCATTAAATTTTCAAGAAACTTTACCTCGAAATTTTTGTTTGCTTATGTTTTTTTTTATTTATAATATTTTTACTCAAAGTATAAAAAGTGAGGTTTTTCAATAGAGAATTTTTCCTCGAATTTTTCATGATATTTAAAATATTTTTTTTAAATTAACAAAAATCATTGTTATAATCAAATTTTGTTGAAAATTTTTTTATATCCTTTTTTGCAGACTCTCATTTTTGTTTATTATCTGCATTTCTTTGAATAATAAAAAAAATTATATGTCTTTGATAATATTTGGTAAATTATAACAATTTAAATTTTGATAAACAAGGTAAATAAATTCAAAATGTTGGCACTATCGCGTAGAAATAATAGTTTTTTTACTAAAACTGTTTAAAATTATTTCGCAAATGGAAGATACGAAATTCCTGAGTTCAGTTTTACAAAAACAAATTTTCGATTCACAATCATGAAAATTGCTTGCAAAGAAGCTAAGTTACTCCACAAAAGGGCGATGCAAAAGCACTTTGTGAAAATGCAAACATAGCGTCACCCGTTCATAGTGATCCCATATTACCGGACCGATGGCGAAAAAGGACGTCATCATCCGCACTCTGTTTCGTTTGAACAGAACTAAGCGAGCTTGTTCGCACTAATTATCACCAACCCACACTGACTGCAGCGTTGTCGTACGTAAGTAAACGCTATTCGCGTTATTTCGTCTCACTCTGCAGCATTGTGCTACACTGATTCTTTCTCAACTGGCAATATACGCCGAGTCTCCTGATTTCGAACACTCTACATACCAAGCAGCATTACTCCGAGCATTAGTTACGTTACAGGCACAACTTAAAAATGATTTCATATGTTAAATACGAGAGGGAATAGCCCCTCGCCTTTATTAACACACAGCAGTCACACAGATGGCTTAACTATGTGCCACACAAAAGCATTTGAAAACATAGCGCCACATAGCGTTGTAGCGTTACTATATTATCTCGCAAAATCTCAATGTTTTCAAATAAGTTAAATTGTAGCATATGTGACTTGGATTGTGAACAACGATTTTAGTTGACATATCAGTGCAAAATTTTCGTAAAATTCTTTTGCGGCATTTTCCAAACAATTTTCGGTCATTTATTTAAGAAATCCATATAAAAAACACGCAAATCATCGGTAGACCAAACATTCAAGACGTAAAATACGTAAAACGCTGAGGAAAATATTCGAATGGAAATTTTCATTGAGCTAAATAATAGTGAAACTTATTTATATTACGATTAAACACGCCTCCTCAGAATAATATTAATATCAAATTACGCTGGTCAAAAGGACTATTTATGATAGTGAAGTATATATTTTAAAATTATATTTATTAAAAAAAAACTTTTTATTTTACAAATCTGTACTAGCATCAAGTTCTACCATGTAAATCGCAAGGTTGAGGGCGCCTAGGGCGACCGACGCACAGTGATCTGAAACGCCCAAAAAGTTGTTCAAAACCTGAAGACTCAATTTTTCGCCGAAATTTTCCACTTGGGGGTTTTTAGGGTCGCTAATTTCAAATTTGAAGTCCTATTTTCCAAAAACAAAATAGTGGCTACAAAATGGCGGACATTTTTTCGAAATTGTTATCAGATTTGCATGAAACTTGGTGTATGTCGGTTTTTAGGGTCGCTGGTTCCAAATTTGAAGTCAGATTTTACATAAACAAAGTAGCGGTCACAAAATAGCAGAGACTTTTTGAACATTTTGATTAGATTCGCATGAAACTTAGTATACATATGATTTTGGAGTCGCTGATTTCAAATTTGAAGTCAGATTTTTCAAAAACAAAATGGCGTTCATAAAATGACAGATATTTAAAAAAAAATTCTAATCAGATTTTCATGAAACTTGGTATGAGTTGGTTTTCGGGATCTCTGATTTCAAATTTGGAGTCAGATTTTCAAAATAACATTGTGGCTACAAAACCGTGTTGTAGCCTTTTGTTGTTTCTCATGGTAGTTCACAATAAATGTGTAACAATAATAATAATAACAATAACAACAAATAAAACCGAGGAATGACTACAAAAAATGCGCCTATTGTTGTCTGTATAGCATTTATACAATTTAATTCTTATTATAAATATATAGAATGCATTTAAAATATAGTGCTTGTAATGGGAAATTAATGTGTTTCCGCAGTGAACTTAAAAATAAAGGATCAGCGTCGTAGTGGTAGAGAAATAGCTCAAGCCTATTATATATGATAGCCCTATTTAGAGGGACCCTATTGAGAAGATCGAGAAAATGCTAAACGTTTCGTTACAGTAGTTCCGCGCTCGCCTCTTACTTGGCCAGTCACAGTCTGTCCCGTTCTCTAGAGCCTCGGGCGGGCGGCGCGACCACACACAAATAAATCGATTGCATCGAAGTCGCAAAAAGTCACACTTGAATTTTTGATTTTCCAGATAGTAAGACCTTTAAATGAATTATGAATCTGAGAACAACGCGGAATATCGCGGAAACATAACTTTTCGGGTGATTTTCGTAACATTTTTAATGTAAAACTTATAAACAATTGTTACACAAAGTAAATTGTTAAAACATATTATCAACCTTGAGGTGCCTCCTCCATCTTCTTCTTGAAGTTTTTTGCACATTCGACAATTCCTGTGTGCACTTTGAATGTTTTTCTCGTTCCTTGTAGCACGTTGCATGGAGCGACTACCACATACAAAATCTTTCGGAAAATTTTTTTTGATGTTTTGACCAACTTTTTGGGCGCTTCAGACCACTGTGCGACGGTTGAATCTCGCGCTTTGCACTCAATAATGGGTTACCTGGCGCTTCACGCTCGGATATTTAATATTTGAATTTAGAATGCTTGAATAAAACTTTGTCAAAACAATACACGAATATCACGAATAAAACAAATAGTACGCGTCCTATCAAGAAGTGATTATTAAAGAAATTGTAGATCTTTTTTGGGAATACAATTTTGGTTAATTCATCTTTTTTCGTACCCTGCATAGTTTGACCACGAAATGGAATTTTTATTTTTCATTATTTTTTGTACAATCAAGATTTGAATTTTCGATTTTCCAAGAAAATCCAAAACTTTTTATGATAATCTTGTAGCGCTTTCAAGATCAATGTTTTTCATCTCTTGACTTTATTTCATATCGTGCGTTTTTTGGCTTAAATTTTTGATTTTCTGTTGATTAAAAAATTTTTGAAAATGCTACAACTCTGAGAATTTTCATTTTATCAAAAAAAATCATTCGGATAAATTTTTTGTCCTTTTTAATACTATAAATATCCGTGCATAGCATTTTCAAATTCTGACAAAAGTGGTCTCAAAAATTTTCAAAATGCGCTGACTTCTTCAATTTTTATAAAAAATGGCTGGTTAATGAACTCGTTCTTTCTTTTAGGATCTAAAAAAAATGTGACAAATATGGATTTGATCCGTTCATTTTTTCGAGAGTTATCGTGTTTACGGGCGGCCGGACGGACAGACAGACAGACAGACGCCATCGTAAACACCTGATTTTCGGCTTCAGAGGGTCTCGAAACGTGGAGATCCGTTGAAAAACAGTGGTGTCAAATTTCGGACAATTCTAATACTTTCTCAATCATAAATGATGATAATGTAAAAATACTAATTCGTATAAAAATAGTAACAAATGTAATTATTGAGAAAACATTATTTATTAATTTTTTTTTAAAACGCTTTTTGTACGTATTAGTACTTTTTTACTGATGATTGGTATAAAATAAACACTATTCATGAATTGTTAAGGGTCATCGTACTATGGACTTAGTATAACTTCACATACGAATTCAGATATAGACTGTACAATATTCAACAACGTATTCAAAAATATTACATAAATGATAAATAAATTAGAAATATAATGGTAATAAAATAAATTATAATTTAGTTATGAATGGATTAAAATTCGCTAAATACTGTAGTTATAAATTCACAGTTTTTTTTATCACATGTAAGTTATTATTTAGAACTTATATGATATCTTACTGGACGGCACTTTGCCTAACAGAAAAACACGCCAATGAGCAATCAGAGCTTTCAATTACGAGTTACAAGAAACTGTACATAAGTGACAACGCATTTTAATTCTAATTAATTTAATTTAATTCGGATCACAAACATTTCAAGCTTTCTTTAAACCTTAATCTAAAAAGTAATACTAAGCGCTCAATACTTAAATACTGAAACTATAATACTTAAACGTTTACGAACGTCGCTTTCCAGCTGATTTTTTTCTCTGTGATCCGTCCCATAAATATTCTCTAGAAAACAATTAATAATAAATTAGCATAACAATCATTTTATCAGTTTTTTTATTTAAATAAAATTAACCGTTTTAAGGTGGAAAGTAAAATGTCTTGGAAAACAGTAGATTTTTAAATCAGAAAAGATGAATGTTCAACAAAAAAGATAATTTTCAATAAAAAATTATCAATTTTAAACAAGATTCTCAAACAAAAATTTAAAATATCAACATACAAGAATAATTGTCTACCCCATACGACGAATTTTTAACCAAATATATGCATAATAATTTTAACAATAAAAATGGATTTTCAACAAAGTTGTTAAATATTTAACCAAGCGGATGAATTAGCTACCCAGAAGATTAATGTTCTACCAAAAAAGACGAACTTTGAACAAAATACATAATCTTTTAGCAAAATTATTTAATTTTTAATCTAAAAAGAGACATTATTTACAAAAAGTTTAATTTCCAACACACATAATATGATTGCACAACTAAAAAGTTTCGTTTACAAGCAAAAAAGATGAATTTTCTACGAAACAGTAGAGTTTTTACCAATAAAGTTAATTTAAAATGAAATGCTTGCAGTTTCAAAACAAGATAAAAAAATACGACTTTCCAACTTATTCAATATATATAATAAAATTTTAACTAAACGTGGAATAGGTACATTTTCCGATAAACCAAATTTTAACAATAAAAACGAATTTTTAACTATGCTTAATTTTCGGTCAAATATTTTAATTTTCAAGGTAAAATGACGAATTTTCTACAAAGCAGTAGAATTTTTACCATAAAAGTTTGTTTTAAATGAAATAATTGAATTTTCAATAAAAAATGTGAACTTTCAGCTAAAACGAATTTTCACAAAAATGTTTAAATTTTCATTCAAAGAAATAAATCTTCAACTAAAAAATTTAATTTGAGCAAAGAATTCTTTGCTCAAATAAATAAATAATAAATGAATAAACAAATAAATAAAATAAATTTTTTAAAATCAAATAAATAAATAAAATTGGCAAAATAAAATTATTAGTATGAATTCCTTTAATATACGAGGGTAGTTCAATAAGTCCTTAGAATGACCAACAGATAGCGCGCGAATCGCTCCAAATCATCTGTTTTCAGTCAGCACCACTCCCGACTAGATATA
>NC_046661.1:42536588-42545191 GCF_010883055.1 Belonocnema kinseyi | reverse complement strand
TATAGAGCTCCAAGGAGATTATGTTGAAAAATAAAAAAAAAATTTACCCAAAAAAAATGGTTTTTATACTTTATTCTAAGGACTTATTGAACTACCCTCGTACACTCTTCTACAATCCCTACAAAACTTGGCACTTTTAGATGAAACCCTGGAACATGTGTACCATTTTGATAAAATCAAACATTTCCCCATGATAATCAAATTCACATTTAATTAACATGGAGAAATTTTTGATTCTTACTATATTAAACCGATACTACAGGGTTTTATCGAAACAAGCACAATCAAAGAACTACGATCTTCCATATTATTGATCATTTTCAGCAATTGAGTCATTTCTTTAATGCAAATAATTATTAGTGGAAAATTGGAATATCCTCCATAACTTTTTGTCCGATTTGTAATTGTTAAATAAATTCAACTTATTAAAACATTTATTTGTTCCAAAAAAAATGTTTAAAAAATCGCATTTTCTTAATGAGGTGTAATAGTCATTTTTTGAAGTAGTACAATTTTTAAAAACATTTTTTGATTACTTAAAAAAATAATTCTTTCTTTACAAAATATATAAAAACTTGGGAAGACAATGGAGCTACCCGCTTGCCGCTATTGCAACAAGCCTCTGGTATACGCCCGTGTACTGTACACAACGCGCCAGTTTCAAGCGAGAAAAAATAATCTCCACTTTCAATTACAAAAAACAACAACAACAAGAACATTTTCGGGGAAAAGCGAACTGAACGATTCGGTATAATTGCCTTTAGATTATGTGATTAAAATATTGTGGCCAACAATTCATGCGTTTAGATGTAGTTTTGATGTAGCCAAATTGACAGCCGTTTGAGGGACACGGGGGAATACAGGTGAGTCCTCCGCTTTCCGCTCCTGCCCCTCGTGTTCGCTATACTACCGTTTCACTGTATCGCTCGCGCGACTTTCAAGCAAGAAATAACATTTTATTTTCGATTAAAAAATACAAAAACAAAAAGGATCTTTTCGGGTAAAAGCGAGCTGAACCGTCCAGTATTATTGCATTTAGATCATGTGCTTAAAACGTAGCGTTTAACAACTCAACCGTTTAGATTTAGTTTGCCCCTTGCGAATTTGACAGCCGTTCGAAGCGCCCTAATCTTGTCGTCAGGGGGTGGGGGAGACTATTGTTTCGGCCCAATAGAGCAGTGTCGACAATTTTTTGGAAGGACCGTTCGACCATGCAGAAGGAATGTCTGGCTCTCTAAATTTTACCCTCTAACTTTGACCATCTATTTTTCTCCGTGTACGATATCCTTTTTGTATACACTGTTTTTATCATTTTCCTTTTTTACATTTTCAGCTATTCTATATTGAGAAAATAATTTATTCTGAATCATTAAATCATGAATCATCATCAATCTAAATCATCAATAGTTTACAGTAGTTTCCGTGAGAAAAAGTTTAACGTAGCAACAAAGTACGTTGCTGAATAGTATTCTGTATTTTCTATAGATGCTTTAGGAACGTATTCGTTGTAAAACTGATTTATTTGGTCATTTTTCTTGGTTAGTCCGTAAAATCTGGGAATATTCATTCAATCGATCTTTCGATCCCATATCCAATGCAAATTTACATACTATAGTGAACAATATCAGTGATTTGGTGTCAGTAATATAGGTAACAGAATTTGAGAAAACATTACTACTCCAAAGCGCAAGTCATAGAGAGTCTTTAGAGTCGCCAGAGTTCAGGTGAGTCGCATGGAGTATCCGTTTACTGGAGTCTCAACTTGAGAGTGAACAGCCCTTTGTGATAACTAAAGATTTACATGGATTTCTAACTTTTGCATATTTTCAACGTGTCAGTCTTATAAAAAATGTCAAGTGGTTTACTGAAGAAGTAACTACTAATCAATTTGGTTGAATTGTGTAACGCGTCATTTCGTTTAGTCATGGGGTTAAAAACAGTGACCTGAAGCAAAAGAATTTAGAATTTCAAAACAAGGAACGTCCGAATGGGCGATCGTCTTTTCCGCCACGGCTACCTCCGTAACCTTCCCCTTTCATTGCGCAACGATACTACTTCTCACTGGATTCGAAGTTGCTTCAGGCCCTCGATTTTAGGTCCCCTATAAAGATAATCCCTTTGTCTTTAAATTGACCAATCTCCTCGCTATTTCCAAAGCTATTCCTCGATTAAAAATTCTAATAGGCCGACAAAATCCCTGACATTTTGACGAGTTTGAGAATATAATCGTAAATATAGGTAGATTCTGAACCTTTTCGATTAGAATATTTAATTTTCATAAGCTCCGCATTGCGTTAATGAAGTGATTCAAAATACATTTTATATTATATTTGCGTTGGTAAAGCTTTTGAAAATTAAAAAAAAAAAAAACGCATTTTTCGAAAATTATTAGAAGAGTGGACCAAAAGTGAAAATTTTTAGAAAAAAACTGCAACGTACGAGAATCATTGTAAGAGAATATTTTTATAAGTAATAACAATAACTTGTTCATACACTGACTTTGGTTAACTTGAATTCATTATCAATCCACCTTAACTTAAAAAGTGGAAAATTGTATTTATTGTTTTATTATTGTTTATTATTGTTTTTACTTATTATTTAATGATCTATTACTTATAATTGTATAATAGTGTATGTATAATTGACCAACAGTGGGAAATTGTATAACTTTTCATCCATAAAATGTTCATATATGACATTTATACTTTATTAGATTGGAATTCATCTGATTTTGTATATTTAAATGATTTTCTTGGGCATACTGATATTCTTCCAATAGGAATAGATATAAGTTGAAAGACAAAGGGTCTCCATAGGGGACGTAGCGTCGAGGAATACATAAAAAGGAGTAAATGAAACCAAATTCAGAAATTGGATAATGTTTCGATGAAACCAGACATAGTCAAGGATGTTCAGAAATCATGAATTAAAATTCACCTATAAAGCACCAAGATTCCAAATGTCATTCTTTGACTATCGCAAATTTTTTTTACAATTATAAAATGTCATATAAATAAAAAGTTAAACTTCACGTACCAAAAAAATAAAGAAGGAAAGAAGATAAACAAGGCAATCTCGCAATCCCTTTAATGCATGTTTGTTTTCTTCATTTTGTCCTTGGTTATTTATCAATTTTTTAATGAATAAAAAATATATTTGTCAATATTTTGGTGTTAATTTAACAAAGATTGTCCAAATGACAAAATTTAATTTAGATTGTGTCAAAATATAAATGCAATAAGAAAATTATTATGAACTGAAAAAATGTTTGATTTCAAATTGGATAAGCACGAAATTACAAATTATTTTATAAATAGCTGTTTCCTTTATCACGAAATCACAAACAAAAAATCAGATTTTATAATTGTGTTTCTTTTCACTTCTTTTTACTCCAAAATAGTTATTAGATGAAAGAAAATTGTTTTTGATACACAAAAAGTATTTAAAAAACAGTTTTCAAACAACTTGACAAAAAATTGAGAGGTTTAAATTATTCAATATATAATAAAAACGCTATAAATAGAAAATTTTATTATACTTTTTCATGTTTGACCTAAAACTATTCAATTTTAAAGGCTATAAATTACTAATGTGAAAAATAAGTAAAATATTCTTATTAATTTTTATTTGAAACAGGTTGGCGCTAGAACGGAAATTGATTGGGAATTTTGTGAGGCTGGGAAAAATAGGCAAATGGCAGTGAATTAATTTTTTAACCGGGAAATTTATGAATTTTTAGAAAAGATACTGGTCCAAGTTTGATTTTAACAGTTTCTTTTTAAAATTCCTAAATTACTTTTTTTCCTATTATATCATTCAGTTTATAGTACGTAATTCGAAAATCTTTCACTTCAGAATTTTCCGTTTAAGTTTTAATATTTAAGCGTACATTTTTCATTTCGAATTTTAGAATGCAGTTTTGAAGACTTAAAAAATAAAAAATTAGAAGCGTTTCAAATTTATAATTGTAGATAGAAATCGTTTTTACTTTATCAACTGCGAATATAAATTATGATTCTTTTTTTAATTGAAGTGGACAACAAGGATTCACAAGTGATTCATAATTGATTTCACAACACGATTCGGAATTTATTTAAAATTGAAGAATTTTCCAATTTTAAAGTTAAAAATTAAACTGTTTCAATTGGAAAGTCATAGAAGTTAAACAAATGGAAACTCACGATTAAAACTTTATAACCCATTTTCAATTAAAAATAAATTCAAAATAAATATATATACTTAATGAAAGGCTTTTATTAGAATTTATAATATTGTTTTAGTCTCAAATTTGGAAATGTCTAAAGAAAAAGAACAATTGCTTAATATTTAGAAATATTTCACTGTTCAACTATTAAGTACAAGATTTTTCAGGATTTGTAAACGATTTTCAATTAAAATAATTTAACTTTTAATTTAAGAAGTGTTATCATTTATAACAAAAATGTCATCGTTTAATTTTTAATACTTTTGGCTTAAAATCGCTTAACACGATTTGCAACTTAGTTTTTATTACTTCGAATGGAGAAATTTGTAGCTTTAAAGTTCGAATTTTTTAATTTCATTGACCGTGAAGAATGTTTGCGAATCAGGAAAAAAACGGAATTTTTTCTGCGATTAAAACGGCCACCTTGTTTCAACCGAAAATAATTGTATACGTCAACCTAAATGCAGAAAATGACTCGCTGTCTTGCAATAAGCATAGAAAACGGGATTTTTACACTTTTAACTTAATATTGGACTTTTTCACGTTTTATCTATATCAAATCCAAGAATTTATTATTTTCGACATAACCTATATCTTGTAACAAAAATCTTTAAAATTTAAACCATAAGCCAGCATTTTGAAAACATAAATTTTAACGTTAAAATTCAAGTTGTTGAATTAAAGACTTGAAAATAATTTTTTTACAATTATTCTTTAAAATTAAGCAACATATATTTATTGTTTCTTTTATGATTAAACTGAGAAATCTCTAATTGGAATCATATATTAACCTTGATAAATTTGAAAATTGACTCCGAAATATTGAACGTTCTCCAGTGTTATTTACAATGAATCTTTAATGTTTAAGTTTTTGTATTTGATGAGATAAGATAAATAAGAACTTGTGGTTAAAAAATTTGTTTTATAATAAAATTTGTTTTAATAAATACAGTACGAAAATCAACAATATCCAGGAGTCGAAATTAAAATTACAGCAAAATTTCAAAATTTGGAATTTGTTGTATACTGCCGAATTGTATGAAATTGTCCATTTTTTGTACTTCTAATGACGACTAAAAAATCCCGAAAAATAACATTACTGGCACTGTGTAATTCCGGTATAATAAAATTAAAAAATTAAATTCCCGAATAAGACAATTTCTGAAGCGTTTATAATATTACCGAATTTAAAAATTCCCGAATAACAAGATTTCATAATTATAAAATATCATAACTGGAATATTCCTTAACTATACAATTGTAGAATTTAACAAATTTATTCTTAATAAATTTGATTTATTTATTGAAAATACGATAATAAAGTATTTTTATCAAAGAAATTTTCGTTCAATATTTAAAGTTTAAATAAATTATTGTTTGAATTTAAAAACGAAATAATTCTATAAAAATTGCGTACAAAAATCAATGTAATAACACGTGCGCCTCAAATGAAAAAAAATTCTCCCTTAATTTTCTTCAACCCTAATAACATTTCCCAAACAAATTTTGCAGGATTTAAATCAGCTCTAATTTATCTCGAAGTTTTTTTGTTTTGTTAATTAACCATTCGATTTTTGAGAATATTTTTTGCAATTAAAAAAAGATACTATGAGAACTTTCAACAAAAATTTTATATCCAGAAATATATAAATGTTTTCAATTGTGGTAATTTTGAATTTAAAGAATAATCCATTTCAGAAACCCACCACAGTCGAAGTTGAGTACAGACTGGTGGTAGAACTCAAACATCTGAGGATTGAGTCGAACTCCCCTCTCTGAACGGGCAGTCAAAGATATTATAAGCCTAGATGCGGCACGTGTATATATATATATATATATATATCTCACGTCGGATTAGAGGCGGGCGTATCTGAGATTTTGAAACTAGTATTCATTGTACTTATAATACCTTTGTATTCACAATGCTCATTCATAGAATGTCTATGTATTGCTCTAATTTTGAAAGCTTACAATTTAAATTTATTATGTTTTGAAGACCTTTAAACTGTAAATTGAAAACTTCGCAAATTTGACCACTTTAAAGGTTTTAAAAGTGAGATTTGACTACAATTTCTTATGTATCAATCTGCAATAATTTTGCGTGGGAATAATTTCTATGAATTTAAATTGATGGAACTGTTAATGCTTTTAACTTGAAATAAAATAATATTACTCTAATAATGTTATTCTAAAGAAATTGAGTTTCACACACACAGAATTTGAAATTTATATAATTTACACGGTACTAATTTAAAAATTGGTTAATGTTACTATCTTAGATATTATTCACTTTTTTAACGTTTTCAGTTTAAAATCCATGAACCTTATTACTTTGAATTTCAAAATATTGTACAACTAGTAATAGGTTGATTCAGTGTACATGTTAATATAAGAATTACGTTTAATCACAAAAATAATTGAAACGTTAAGAATAAACATTATTGTAAATAGTTTTTGTAACCAAATATCTTATAAACAAATTCGAATTTTTAGGCGTAGAAAAAATTCGGTTTATAAATTACAATGAGAATGAAAAATAGCACTGCGTGCTAAGATTGACCATGTGAAAATTTCTGGAATATTTTATAATTAATACTTAACTATTACAATTTGTTCATAAAAATATTTATAAATAAATTTTTATTATCATTTGTGACTAACTGAGACATTCTACTTAATCTTAAGCTATTTGAATGGAAGAAACGAATTCCTTGTACTTGAATTTCTAAAATTTCAAACTTATTCATCTAATTTGTTTCTGAATCTAGAAATTGTTATATTTTACGATATATTATGATAATTTATTTTTTTAACTAAAAATTCCTCTTTAGGATCCGTATCATTGCCCCCCCCCCATGTGATTTAATAATAACGTTAGGCGATGGAGTATGGTGAAATCATACTGTTCTTTGTTAATCAACAAAGTAGTCAATTTTTAAAGAAGCAGTTGAATTTTCAACTAAAAAAGATGAGTTCTAATGACAAATGTAATAGTTGATATTTTAAGCAAGAAAATATTGTTAATTTAAATCAAAAGCATCTGAATAAAATAAAAAAGAACCAATTTTTAATTTAAAAAGTTAAATCCTCACTCAAAGCAGGTGAATCTTCAACCAAAAAGTTATTTGCAATTTTATCAAAATATAAGCTTTCCGTAAAGTAGTTCAATCTTTAATAAAATAGTTACATATAGTTACGAAAAGGCATTAATGCTTACAAATTAAATCTAGTTAACAAAGATTATTTTTTAAACAATTTATTATTTATAAAAATATTATCTTAAAATAATGGTAGAAACTCGGAGTTTTTTTCTAATATTTTCCACTTCAAATTCTAATGAGGTTGTAATTAAATCATATCAACAAATATAATTGTTTAAACAATTTATTATTTATAACAATGTCAGCCTTTCAATATGCTTAAACACTTTCAAAATTTAATTTTAAAATCTTCAATAACCTAAATTTTGTTTAAAATGCCATGGAATATTTTTTAATTTGTTATCATTTTTTTAATTCTTTTGAAACTTCTTAACAACTACTTTTTATATCATTCGAGTTTTCCATAAAACTTTGAATAAATCTCGCAAAATTAAATTAAGCTGTTAAAATCTTCTATATTATTTTCTGACAATTTTGGAAATCTTTTTAAATCTTCAATATTCTCTTCAAATTAATATTCTAAAATAAAACCCATTCATAATTTTCATAGGAATCTTAATGAAATTTTCGCATAGATTCGACTTTTTCCATCAAGAAAAATAGTCTACTACCATGAAACAAGACTTTTTATTACACGCATTTGTAACCAAATAATGGAATTTTCAACTAAAAAAAAGTGGAAAAATAAATAAAATACTTTAACTTTAAGTTTAAAAATCAATTTTTGAAAAAAATCGAATTTTCAACTAAAAATATTTAAATTTGCAACCAAATTAATTTTTAATTAAGAAATATAGTAAAATGTACTATATATCTATATTCTATATGATTAAAAGTTTGTCGTAAGGACTAACAATAATATATTTAATTTATTTTTTATTTATTTATATATAATTTTCCTTCTAAAAAGGCGAATATTACACAAATAAAGCTGAAACAATTACATTTTTATAAAAGATTGTTTGTAATCTTCGAGATTTAGAGTTATAAACTCCATGGGAAATTTCTAAAATGGAACCAAAAGGGACAACAGCTTAATTTTATTGTGGGAAATCGGGAAAATGAAATGTACGATTTCTGTTTATAATGTCCAGTTTAGATATCTCAGGTACGCCAGCCTTCTCAGATATAATCCCAGGCAGTTACTGGGAAATTCGGAAACGTACTTAAAGATAAGTAATTCATAGCAATTCATTATAATTTCACGATAAAAGAAAGAAAACAAAGGAAATTTAAAC
>NC_046661.1:42519967-42536488 GCF_010883055.1 Belonocnema kinseyi | reverse complement strand
CTCTATCCCATCCACACACTACTCCTTTCCCCTGCCGAGTGAGTCACGCCTACCCCGAAAGGGAAATGGCTTAATGGTGTAATAATAATAATAATAATAAAAGAAAAAGCAAGCCAGGGGTAACGGGCTTGATGCAATGGTGGGGGTAACCTTAGCAGGTCATAGTGCGAGTCGGACATTTGCCAGTTCGAGGAACTAATTGTATACAGCTCTCCCTGCGAAAATTGCCCGATCCCCCCATGCCTCTCAATCTGAAAATCGCACCCAGCAACTTCTTTTCCCCTGCAATCTTCACCCTTCGAACAAGTCCATCAAATAGCCGATACTAAGTTGGTAAATACTAAATACTTAAAAATATAAAATACAAATTTTATATCGAGAATTTTGATTGATTATTTTCAATTATTGAATCAATTATTTGAATAAATTTTTCATCAAGAAAATATGTAGATGCATAAGATTTACTTTTAAATTGAATTAAAATGTAATTGTATCGTAATAAATATTTTTAGCTGCTATACATCTTTTATGGAAAAAATTAGTAATTTTGCAATTAAAATGTACTGTCTATGAATAATATTATTTTGTTTTTTTGAAAAAGAGGCGGTAGAAGTTCTACTAAATGAAACTATACGTTTGAAGACATTAAAAGTTTTAATTGATAAACATATTGAGTTGAAATTTAGAATAATTAATTTTTTAAATAAATATGATCGTACAGCGTTCTCGCATGTATAATTAGCGATTTGGAGTTTTTAGATGTAGAGTTAAATTTTATAGGAATACCGCCTCCCTTAAGATTATTAATTTAAGTAAACAATCATTCTTAAATTTCTATGTTTGTGTAATTAATTATGAATTGAATAAATTATAGTGAAACGATTAAAATTCTATAATAAAATTATTTTTTATTTTATTTTTTTATATAATATTTTATAGAAATTTATATATCTGACTATGTATGTAAATTATGTATTATATGTATTTTTGAATTTTACTCGAGTGGTTCATCAGAATATATAAATATTTTGCCTTGCATTTCTCAATTTAAACTAAAAGGTCAGAAATTATTGGAGAGTTTCAAAAACATTTATCTCTTAATTGTTAGTTTGTAATAAATAATCCGTAAATGAACTATTTCTTGTCGAGGGCACATTTTCATCGTGCGCTGTGTCCGTGGCTCGCAAGTTTGAGCGCGCCTGGGGCGCGCGGCTTTTTATTCCCGCGATTCGCGCTCAGATATTTATTCTTTGCATTTATAATGCTTGAATGAAACGTTATCAAAAACATCTCTTCATATCGCAGTATTTATATGAGTGTTTATATTCTGAATTTTTTACTTCAACAAGTATAGTTAAAGATTAAGTTTCTCAAAGCACTGTAGGCTTTGAGGTACACAATATTATCGTGACACTCGCGCTGAGCCCTGTTTTTTTGACAGACAGATGTAAATTTATATTTTCTGAACCACCTTATAATAAACTTAATAAATACAATCCTTTTTTTAGACATTTTTCTCTATTTCGCGTTGTTATGCTAATAATAGGATTTTGGTTTTCATATTATTTTTTATACATGTATATAGCAAAATATCCTACAAGTCTTCTTTTAGATTTTTTACGTATCTCGCGTCTATTAGCCTAATATTGAAATTTTTGATTATCTGCAAATATTACTTACGATAAAACAAAATACGAGCCCTGAAAAGTGGTTTAAAGAAATTTTGTAGGATTTTTCAAAACCTATAATTTCTCTTTAAGACTTTTTGTTAAATCATTTTTTTTTCTTAACTTGTATCATTTTTTCACAAAGTTTTTAACAATATTTTTAATGTTATTTTTCGTGAATAAAACAAAAGGTACGCCTCCTATCAAGAAGTGATTATTAACGAATTTGTAGATCTTTTTTAAGAGCACAATTTTTATTGATTCATCTCCTTTCGTATCCTGCATAGTTTGACCGGAAAATGAGATTTTTCATATCTCATTATTTTTTGTGCAATAAAAATTAAGATTTTCAATTTTACAAGAAAATCCAAAAATTTTGTATGATAATCTTGTAGAGTTTTCAAAAAGCAATGTTTTTCTTTACTTTTTTTCATATCGTACGTTGTTTGGCCCTCTGAGTACTCTTAATAGCCGTAAATAAAAATTTTAAGCATACAAAAATGGTCCAAAAATTTGTATTTTTATTCAAAATGGCTGTTTAACGAACTCATCCTTTGTTTTCGGACTTGTCGGACCTTTCTTTTCTTATCCTTTCTCAATCATAAATGATGAGAATGAGAAAAATTAGAGGCCCTTTAATTTTTGTTATTAATTTCAGTTTTTAAATCATTTGAATTCTTCAAAGTAAACCGCTGTTACTTTTCTCTGTAATATTGATATTTTATCCAATATAAATAAAATTGAAAATAAAGTTTCTTAATTATAGTCTCAATATACTTGTTCTCTGTCATTCTTTTAAATGTTGTAATTTCGTTTTCTAAGTCTTGTCGATTTTTCGTTGTGTATTTTTATGCTAAACAAATTTTAAACTATACATTATAAGGATAATTTCATTAAATACAAAAATCGAAGATTTAAGGGGTCGTCAGTAAACTGCATTACCAATTGCAGGGGGGGGGGGGGATCATGCTGAAAACTATGGTTGGAACAGGGGTTGGGGGTCAGTGAAAGAAAAGTTATGAACTTAGATAACATTTAGTATGTTTCCTTATTATTAACTTTTAAAGAATTGTTCTTTATTTCTCTGTTTTTAAGAAAGTCCCTTTTCTCATTTCTTTCGCTTAAAAACTTTTTGGTAGAAAGTCTGCTATTATATTTGTGGTTGGGAATTCAACTCGTTTGGTTAAAAATTCTAGTAGTCAGTTGCAAATTTTATTATTCTGTAAAAAATGCAATTAGTTTATTAAAAAGTCATCTTGTTTCGTTAGGAATTCAGAAGCTTGGTTAAAAGTTGAACTACTTTGTAAAAAAATTATTTTTTTGGTTTAAGATTCACCTCTTTGGTCGAAAATTCAACTATTCTATTTTTAGAAAATTAATCTTCTGCTGATAAAAAGTCATTTGTAGGCTGAACTTTTTTGTTAAAAATGTAACTATTTTGTTGAAAATTCGTTTTCCTTTTTAATAAGAATTAATTTTTTTAACTAACAAGGTCAACATTTCATTTTTTATTTAAATTGATATTTTTATTAAAAATTAATATTTTCTGGTTTAAAATTGCTCCTCCCGACTTTAAAAATTCAAAAATTTTGTTAAAAAATAATATATTTTGTTGAAAGTTCATCTTATTTTCGTAGATCATTAATACAATGCTGGAAAATTCATTTCTGTGGTTAAAAGTTTAACTATTTTGTTCGCAATTTATCTTCTTTAATTGAAAATTAAACGACTTGGTAAAATGTTGAACTTTATCATTAAAGATTCATATTTTTGGACTCCTCTTGATGTTTGGGGTTGACTCTTTTGTTGAAAATTCAATTCCTCGATTTAGTTGCAAATTAATCTTTTTCTTTTAACATGTAACAATTTTCTTTCCTCTTCCATGTTTTTTTAATAGCCTTAGTTGCTGAGATGCACCCCTAAGCGCTTTATATTTCTTTAGAATTTGTTTGGATTCTTCAATTCTTTGAATTATCTTTATAAACTATTTGGATTTCTTTGAAGTTGTGAATTCTGATGAGCATAAGAATTGCAAGTGGTTAACTGCCTTCAAACTTAAAATTAAATTTTGATGTGCAAGGCACAGTCTAGTTACTGGTTTTGGTAATTAAACAGATTATAAGGAAAAAGATTATACGTTTCAAATAATCAAGAAACAAAAACAAACAAAAAACAGAATTTTAATATAATTTTAATAAATAATTAAATGAGTAGTAAAAACCTTAAATTTTTCCTCCGAATTAAATGTAAATTGTCAATTCGACACTACAGAGAAGTGTAAATATTACTTCAGTTATACATTAATTATGCGAAAAAATAATAAGATATTTTAGGATTTAAAAATACATGTAGAATAAATCTATACAGTGAAGTATTCGAATCTTCAATTCACTATTTTTGTGAAAATTATATTTTTTTAAATAATGTTTGAAATTTCGCTACAATGCTAAAATATGACAAGATTTTTTTAAAACTTATTTATATAATATTTCGAAAAATTCTCTTTTGAAATAAACCAGACGAGGAATTAATTTAACTAAGCTTTATTAAATTTTTTCATTTAACTAAATTCTAAATTAATTAAAAATTTATTTACTTTTTAAATTTAATTAGTATCTCGAAAATGTCCCTTTTGTAAAAAGAAACCGTAAAAGAAATTCATTACTTTTAACATAATCGAGAACAGACAATCACCGGCACGTTCGGCTTGTCTTTCGCCTTGGCCCCACCCCTCCCGTGACGTAGGCAAAGGACGCGGTTGCCATAGAAACGTTGAAAAGTTGAAGAGGGCAGCACATCGTGGCATGCAAAAATGCAGTTAGATATATGTAGAACCATATATATGGTTCTCCCACTACGACCTCCCGTGCCACATCTATGCTTATAATATCTTTGGGGCAGTCGTCATTTCCTCCACGGCTACCTGCGTACTCTTCCCCTTCCAGTGTGCATCGACACTACCCCTCACTGGATTCGAAGTTGCTCCAGGCCCACGATGCTATGTCCCCTGTGGAGATAATCCCTTTGTCTTCCAACTTATATCTATTTCTATATGAAGTATATCAATATGTCTAAGAAAATCATTGAAATATAGAAAATTAGATTAATTCCAATCTAATAAAGTATAAATATGATATATGAACGTTTTTTGGACGATAAATGATACAATTTTCCACTTTTTAAGTTATGGTGGATTAATAATTGTTTCAAGTTTACAAGAGTAAGTGTTTGAACAAGTTAATATTATTATTTATAAAAATATTATCTTGCAATAATTCTCGTATGTTGCAGTTTTTTTCTAAAAAATTGCACTTTTATTCCACTTTTAAATTAAAGTGAGATAATAATTAACTTAAATTAACAAACGTAAGTGTTTCAGGAAGTTATTATTTTTTAGAAATTGTTGATGTACGTTGTTCGCTTTAGGGTCAGGTGAATTGATATCAATTAAGTTTTTTTACACGTTTCGGCCCATAATCTGGCATTCGTCAGTGAGTTTTAATTATTCTTTGAAAAGTACAATTTTCAACAGCTTTACCAACGAAATAAAAATAATAGAAAATTTATTTTGACTCACTTCATAAACTCAATGGGGAGCTTATGAAAATTCAATACTCGTTAAAATGCCAGGGATTTCGTGGGCCTATTAGAATTTTTAATCAATGTATAGGCGTGAAAATGGCGAGGAAAGGGGTAATTTGAAAGTCAAATGCATTATATTTATGGGGAACATAACATCTAAGGCCTGAAGCAAATTCGAATCCACTGAGGGGTAGTGTCGTTGCGCAATAGAAGGGGAAGGTTTCGTAGGTTGCAGTGGAGGAAAAGACGATCGCCCCTCTGGACAGCCCTGTCTTATAAGGCAGAGGTTGGTATTTCGAAGGGGCGATCGTCTTTTCCTCCATGGCTACCTGCGTAACCGTTCCCCTTCTACTACGAAACGACACTACCCCTCACTGGATTCGAAGTTGGTTTAGGCCCTCGATGCTATGCCCCCCATAAAGATAATGCCTTTGTCTTTCAAATTACCAATTTCCTCGCTATTTCGGCTATACCTCGATTAAAAATTCTAATAGGCCGACGAAATCCCTGACATTTTGGCGAGTTTGAGAGTATAATCGTTAATATAGGTAGATTCTCAACAATTTCAATTAAAATATTAAATTTTCATAAGCTCCCCATTAAGTTAATGAAGTGATTCAAAATAAATTTTCTTGTTTTTTTCGTTGGTAAAGCTGTTGAAAATTTAAGAAAAAAACCGCATTTTTCGAAAATTATTAAAAAAGAATATTATTTAAAATAATGAAAACTTGATAATCGCAGGGGGATTTCACTGTCCCTCAAAACTTAGTTTTGTAGAAATTGTTGATGTACATTGTTAGCTTTAGAGTCAGGTGAATTGAAAATAATTGAGTTGTTTCAAACGTTTTCGCACATAATGGCGATCCTTATCCGTGAGTTTTCTTAAATCTGTAAAAAGCACATATTTTCTTGCAGGTATGCATTTTTAAAATTGAAAGTACAATTCTTAAAAAAGAAATCTTTTAACGAAGAACAACTAATTAAAAAACAAATAAAATGTAGTAGGAAAATTTTGTAGCAAATTTTATAAATACATTTTTTTAAGTTTGTAGAAAACACTGCAGTCGAAGAACTCTTTTAAAATAATTGTTGAGCGATGTCAACTAAATCCAATTTTTTCATTGAAACCCTTAAACACAGCTTTTTTGTGTAAGAGAAATAGTGTCAGTAATGAATTTTTCTGGTTTGATGAGGAATTATCTCGGTGAAAGTGAAATTTTTTTCTCCTGAAAGTTGCATTGTAGTAAAAATACAAAATTAAAAAAAAATGTAGTTGAATAATTACACAGCCACACAAAAAAAGTGTGCGGATTTGGTAACAAGACACACGTATTCCTATGGATTTTGGGGCGCTAAATTCAAATTCGGTATCAAAAATCACTTATCACCTCATGGTTGAGCCATAACCGCAAAAAATGACGAGAAATCATGCACTGAGGCAAATAAATTTCAAAATTATGCCAGTGATGCAAATTTTCACTTCAAAAACATGTCGACAACTGTGAAGGATCAACCCTTGCCTGATATTAACTTATTTAACATAATTTTACCCAACAGAACCTGACCTCACCTAACCTGAATTAACAGAAATTTATTGAACTACACGTAAAGCTCTGGAAGCATATTTTCCCAGCAGCAAATGTGTGCTACATCTAATGGGTCAACTCGAGCCTAACCTAGAAATAAATCTAACCTAGCCTAACCTAACCTAACCTCACGAAACTCAATTAAACTGATTGTGTTGTCCCGTTGTGTTTGCGGTACCGTTTGAATCAGCTTGGAGTTAACCTGCAAAGAGGTCAAACTTATCCTAACCTAAAAAAACCTAACCTAACTTCACGTAACAAAATTAAACTCATTGTGTGCTTAACCTACATAGAGCTTTAACCTATCGTGTAGCCATGTAAGCGTACGGTTCTGAGTCTTAAATGTGTGCTATATTTAATAGATTAACTCGATCTTAACCTACAAATTAATCTAACTTAACAGAACCTAACGAAATTTTGCTTAACGCGACACAACTTAAGTTAAGTGTTCGCGTTGTAACACAATAAAATTCATTTCATTGTACTATAGGTACCCTGCATCGTAATACACTTTTTACCTGTGTCTGCCATCACGGCATGAAAGCCGTTTACCCAGAGACTCAGCCAATGTGGATCCGTTGCCCACCGTCACCACGTGGAGGTGCCCTGGCTACAGACACAGGCGAATAATGCTAGCAACAAGCGGTTACGAAACTCCAGACATTTACTGCTATTAATGTCAAAATATGAAAGTACACAAGAACAGGGTTGTCAGCGTAATCGGTTAGGTTAGGTCATGTTTTGTTAGGTTAGGATAGGTTAAACCTCTATGTAGGTTAAGCCGAAGCTGAATGAAACGATACCGTAAACACAACAGGACAACAGAATCAGTTTAATTGTGTTTCGTGAGGTTAGGTTAGGTTAGGCTAGGTTAAATTTATTTCTAGGTTAGGCTCGAATTGACAGTGCATGATTTTTCGTCATTTTTTGAGGGCATATCTCAACCATGACGGGATGAGTGATTTTTGATACCAAATTTGAATTCAGCGCCCCAAAATCCATAGGAATACGTGTGTCTTGTTACCAGATCTGCAAACTTTTTTTTTTGTGTAGCTGTGTTATTCAAATATTCTTAGAAACTTTTCTTTTCCTTATATCGTAGAAAAATTGATGCACATTTTTTTCACAGTAGTAAGAATACATATTGTCGAGGAACATTGTACTTAAATTTTTCCTCGATTTCTTACAAACAAATTTTCCTTTAAGAAAGTTTTGTATCTCTTTAAATTTTTAAATATGGATTTTTCAAAATGTTTATAATTTCAAGATTTGAAATTAAAATGTACTGAGTTTTCTGTTTTAAATTATTTTTGTGAAAGAAAGCATTGCCAAAATTACAATGTAGTAAAAAATAAATTTGGAAAAAAGAACATTGTAGTTATATAATTATATAATGCTGCTTTTAAATTTAAACATTGTATCTAAAGAATTCGTGAAAATTGGAAATAAAGTCATCATAAGAATTATTTTTGTAAACGTAACAAAAATTGTTCGCCTTTCAAAATAAACTTCTTGTCGATAAGAAAAAGAAAATTTTTTAAAGAATACTTAAATAATTATTCAACTACAAAGTTGTTTATAATTTAATATTTTTACTGTAGGGCAATTTTCAAGGGACTGCAATGTTTTCTGACAATTTAAAAAAAATTTTACTACTGCATTGTAATTTTTTTTCATCAATGTTGTATTTTGTTAAAACACAATGTTTTGATAATACTGAATGCTTTATCAATAGTTATTAATAAAATAAAATACAATTTTAAGTTTATGGAATGTATGTAATTTAAAAACTGAGATATTAACCAAAGAATAACACTTTCAATTGTAAAACTGCGTACCTACAAGACATTATGTACTTTTCACAGATAGATTGATTAAAGCTCACTGATGAGGGTCACCATTGTGGGCCGAAACGTGTGAAACAACTTAATTGATATCAATTCACCTAACCTTAAAGCGAACAACGTACATAAACAATTTCTACAAAATGATAACTTCTTGAAACAGTTACGTTTGTTAACTAAAATTAATTATTATCTCACTACAACTTAAAATTGGATCAAGAGTGAACAATTTTAGAAAAAACTGCAACATACGAGAATCAAAAACCAAAAGTGGAAAATTGTATAATTCTTCGTCTATAAAATGTTCATATATCATATTTATACATTATTGGATTGGAAGTAATCTAATTTAATATATTCAATTTATTTTCTTGGGCATATTCATATATTTGAATTAGAAATAGACATAAGTTGGAAGACAAAGGGATTATCACCACAGGGGACGCAGCATCGAGTGCCTGGAGCAACTTCGAATCCAGTGAGGGTTAGTGTCGCTGTACACTGGAAGGGGAAGGGTACGCAGGTAGCCGTGGAGGAAATGACGAGTGCCCATTTCAGAGCATGAAATAAATTAGGTGTGGCTACTTGATTGGCAGAAGTGACTTGGGTGTGGCTAATTGATTAATGGGCGTAAAGTGGGCTTTTTTCCATCAGTTCGAGGAGTAATGTGTATGTGATTATTATTTCTGCGTAGGAAGTAAAATGGGCATGGCTTTTCGGTGTTTGAAGCTACATAGGCGTGGTTACTTGGTTTTTCGGCATCAAGGAGGTGTGGTTCAACAGTGGGAGAAATATTGATGTGTTTTTTTCTGGAGATCAACATAAGTAAGCGTGGCTACTTCAATGGGAGAAATGAAGTGGGCGAGGTTAGTTGGTTTTTGGACTTAAGGAGGGTGGGGTTCGTAAATTGGTTATAAATAAGATATAGGTTCTGTTACCTTAGTGGAAGCTGTAACGTAGATATGGCTAGTTGACTAGTAGAAAAAACGTGGTTGTGTTAATTTAATGATTGGCGCAAAGAGGGTATGATTCCCAGAGTGATGAAAGTAAATTTGGTGTCAATATTTATGTGGAGAATATAAAGTAGGCGTGGCAATTTCATTGTTAAAACTAAATTGGGTGTGGCTATTTCAGTAGTAGAAGTAACGTGAATTTCGTTAGCTGAATGGTGGGTGTAAAGCACATATTACTAATTTAGTGGTGGGAAACAATCAGGCATCGAATTTTACAAGAATTTAATATTGAACAAAAAAGCAGCTTTTTTACAAGCTTGATGCAAATAGTACAAAATATTCTTTAAAATCTCGCAGCATTACAAAAATAATTTTTATGTTAATAGAATGCTAGTTTTAGAAAAAGCTACTGCTGTGGATAGCATCTGAACATGGCAGCCCGACGTGCATGGTCGCTTTTCGCTAGATTTCGCATTATTTTACGAGAGCTCTTTAAATTGTATATCAAAATCGAATATCACACGTGTCATCGAGTTGCCTCTCTCCATATTCTAGGACATATCTACAAAATTTAATTCCTAAAACTCAGATAATCAGGACTTATCTTCGAGGGGGAATTTAGAAGTTATGATCAGAAAAATATAGAGAACGATACTAACTCCAAATACCTTTAAAAAAAGATGGCTCTACTTTTGTAAGTTTAAAAAATTACTTAATCCCTTTTTTTAGAATCCAAAGATTTTCACGGAGTTGTGAGTGAGTTATTCTCATTGAGATATGAATTTTAATAAATACTATTTACATTTTACTTGAGGGTCATTGAAGTAATGGATATACAAATTCCGACTGACATCATTGAGATTTATTTGTATTTTTACTAAGCTGCATTTATAGAACTGATGTGAGTGCACTTGAAATACGAAGGTTGCTCAAGAGCAATACTGATTAGCGAGCAGAATTTCTCTGGGAAGGAGCGCCGTTTAATACATTTCTGTAGTCCTGGCAAAACTGTAGATGAATGGGCGTGGTTCTGTTATAGATATCAAGAACAGAGAGAAAGAAAGCAAATTACTTTTTGTGATGCCTTTTTGCTAAGGTTTTTAAAATTTTGCATTTCATTAAGTGTTTTATAGCGTTTAACTTTTCTTTAATCTATTAGAACGGGAAAAATTTGTACTTTGATTGCTTTTCCAATACCAAATACTTTTGTCTGAGATCCTCATTTCTGAAAACTGATTGTAAGTAGCGTGGGAGCCTCTACACAAAACGATAGGTATTATAGGTAGTATATTTCTTGACTAGAAAGAATAAATGTATTTCCCTGCAGAATTTTTTCATTCTCTGGATTCCACTTCTATATGACACTTGTTACAATTATTTAATAGTTCCTCCATAGAGAGCTATCACTCGTGTGAATAAATTGCTTTCCTCTCGCGAAATTATTTCTGCAAGCTTGGCCAGATTGAATCCACAGATTCGTTTTTTTTTTATTACTTTAGTAGGAACGCCATTCGAAATCATGCATTCACAGCCGATGTGTTTACGTATCTGCCAGGAAGATATAAGAATATAGGAGAACCCATTGCCTGCTATTGCAATTTATCACGACCGAGACAGTGAAAACAATTGTTTCTCTCGGTCTCTTCAACCAGTGGTGTCTCGTCGACGCATTTTTCGAATTGTCTCAACGGGGTCCACAGCCTAACTTCTCAAAGACAGAACTATTCGTCTCTCTTTGAACGGTTTTTCGGAAACTTCCGTATTCGATAAAAAGTTTGCGGTCCCTCTGCATATTATAAAGCACAGCAATATATCTTTGAGGTATAGGTCAGCTTGGTGGCTGAAAACGTTAAGTATTGAGAGTTCAATTGTCAATTTCAGAACCTTTGATTTCTTTTTACTTTAGTTTAAACCGAATTCAAACTTTATTCCTAGGATTTTGAGGCGATAAGTAATGCGATAGCACTGCGATTTACGCAATACTTTTCCACCTGGGATAATTTAATGGAATTACGCTTTAACGATTGAGTTTGATTTTACTTTTTATGAAAATGCCGATCGAACCGGCGTTTAAAACTCCTTGTCCTTTCGGCGTCAAATATTTACTAAGAACGCACAATGCTAATTATAAAAGAAAAAGGGAATTTACTAATTGACATAAACCGGATACGTAAACCCCGGGAAGGGATAACAAACAATCTTAATGCTGCGCCATTCTGAGTGAACCCGAGTTAAAGTTTTGTCGTCACTTTCAACTTCTTTCACTTTCAACAATGAAGGTAAATGAAGATGAAATGAAGTTAAAGTCTTAATGTCAGCTAATGTATTTTCGCCTTCATTTCGACTTCAAAATTTTTAGTTATTACCGTTTTTACAAGTTTTGCAGCCGAAATGAAGGTGAAACGATATTGTGGTCTCATCTTCATTTCAGCGTTTTTCGCAATCATTAAGGAATACACGGAGAAACCTTTTGCTGCAATATTTGCTAAAAATCAGATTAGATTTTACTTTTTTTTAGTTTTCAATGGAGTGACATATATGAGCTTTTGTAATGTTAACAACTTCGAGTAGTAACTAGTAAAGCAGCAAATAATGTATTATAGTCACTTACTAATTAAGATAAAAGAAAATTCTACATTTCTTGCATTAATATCTGCAGAAGATTGAAATATTTGCAATGGACTATAGCGACGTCGAGAGAGACCGGTGCAGTAATTTAGGAAGCGACTTTGTTAAAAATTAGTGCATTCAGATTAGCAAACGTAGAAAAAACCTAACTTGCGCCGCGTCGCGTTGAAGGTTAGAACACACGTATCCTTTCCACAAACATACGACGTAAATGTAGACTTGTTATGGGATTTTGAACTGTTTAGAACTATTATATTTATTTAAATTATATTGTACAGTACACATGATTACAGTTTATATATTATTATATACATTCTGCAATATATTATTATAAGCTGAAACAGAAAAATGTGATTAAAATATAAATCTGGTGGGAATCGAACACGGGTTCACTTCTTTCACTTTCAACGCCGCAAACTGACGAAGTTGATGTTACTGATTTAAGCTTCATTTTAACTTCAAACCATGTTATCCCATTTCATCCTCTCTTTCAACTAGCTGTTTTTTTATTCTTTTTAATATATTTATTTTTTTATTTTAAAAATTTTCAAATACAATACATAACAATTTAGAAAAGTACGAATATTCTCATGATTGCAGTATTTTTATACAAGTATTGTCTCAACATATTAGCTTTAGATGACAATAAAAGGCTTAGAACTTAATATATACACACACATGCACGCGTGAAAACAGGGTGTTCTTTTCATCTTGTCACATTAGAATATCTTAAGAAAAACCCATCCAAATTCTTCATTACAAAATACTTATAATTTTATGGAACATTCTTTTCAATTCACGCAACCGAGGGTTAGGTCATCGGGGGTGGAATGTAGGTGCGGCTTCAGCATTTTAAATTCTGTACCTGGTGTTATTAAAAACAAAATCAAAAAATTTGAGGAAATTAATTGAAAGTTTTCTTATTTCTTTTTGTTTTGTTCAAATAAAATAAAGAAATAAGAATCTTCGTTTTACTTTCGTTAGAAACCGCATGCCTTGACCAGTCAACAATGTCATTTTTTGCAAATTCATCGTCGCACAGTGGGGTATTTTGGATTTGTTCATGCAAATAATAGACGACTCGTCAATTTTCAACCGAATTGAATTTTTTTTTAAAATACTCGTGAATAAGTTTAATGTCGGAGAGATACGCCACTATTACGGTTTAAATCTTCAGTACGTCGAAAAAACTTCGACCAACGTCGGCAGTCGTCGTAATTCGTACAATCAATGCTTTATGCACATTGCTAGTATTTTATAGAATATAAAATTTTTTTTCTTACAGTTTTTATTAAAATAAACATAAAAACTGTAAGAAAAAAAGATTTTAAATTCTATGAAATACTCGTTCATTGATCTCTACAGAATAAACGTTTCTCGGTTGAAAAATTTGAAAATTAAAGTATTAACGTTATGAGCGTTTATTATTATTATTATTATTATTATTATTATTATTATTATTATTATTATTATTACACCATTAAGCCATTTCCCTTTCGGGGTAGGCGTGACTCGCTCGGTAGAGGAAAGGAGTAGTGTGTGGAAGGGATAGAGATTTTTCAGAGTGATCCAGAATTCTCGTGTTATTTAAGTAAATAACACGTTCGTTCCGCAACACTGCTCCGACCCTGGATGCTAATCAATCTCTCTAGCAATCACCCCAAGCGAAGAACCACACGAAATCGTTATGTAAGGTTCCCCACTTGGGTCCATTAATAGCCAAGTTCTTTGTTTCAGGCGTCATTCACTCTACTGACACTCTTTTTATTAACTATTTGCCGCCATACTTTCCTGTCCTGGCATACTTCTCTAGCTTCTTTTATGTCCATGCATTTTTTCATGCAGGCTCTCGTGTTTCTGTGACTTCCTATGTCTCTTCTAACTAGGGTCTCATTCACAGATTCTAACCATTCTTTCCACGGTCTACCTCTGGGCACGCTGCCATTTACTTTACCTTGACACACTTGTTTCGTTAGTCGTTCGTTTGGCATTCTCTCAACGTTTCCGAACCATCTTAAACGATTTCTTTCCCATGTGTCTACTAGCGTCTCTTCTGCACCACATTCTTTTAGAATTATGTCGTTATTTACTGTGTCCATTAGGGTTTTCCCGCATATTATGCGCATGAATCTCATTTCAATTGCGTTAATTTTACTCTTATCTTTTTCTTGATAAGTCCATGTCTCGCTACCGTATAGTACAGTCGGTACAAATTTAGAATTATGTATTGCCATTTTAGCTTTATTTGATATATTTTTACTTCTGATAAGGGGACCTGCCCTACCAATAACCTTCTTATCTTCATTTATTCGTCTATCTAATTCCTTATCTATCTTCCGGTCCCTAGTAAATAAGCTACCAAGGTATACGAAATTATCAACTTGTTCAATTCTCTCATCATTTAATAAAATATTGCATAGTGTTTTCTCACTCTTTCCTTCGAACACCATAGTTTTTGTTTTATTTGCGTTAATTTTGAGTCCCATGCTCTTCATGCTGGCATCTAGTTTATTCAGCATTATTATATCAAAGTAAGTCTTCGATAGACTCTGCCATAACAACCTTATCATCTGCGAACGCTAACCCACGTACCCTTACTGTTTCGAGATCCACACCCTCTTCGTCGAAGAGAGCCATTCTTAAACACTTGTCCATAAATAATATAAATAACCATGAAGACATAACGCATCCTTGTCTAACTCCTTGAATAGTATCGAAACAGTCACTCAGTTTCCCATTCACTCTTACACTCGCTTTGCTGCCTGTATATATTGTTTTTATAGCTTGTAGGATCCATCCGTTGACTCCATACTCTTTCAGGACTTCCCAAAGTTTACTTCTATCTACCTTGTCAAAAGTTTTTTCTAGGTCAACAAATGCACAGAAAACTTTTTTTCCTACTCTCGAACTTTTTTCTGAGGTCCCGGAAGCTGGAATTACAACATTGTCATATTGTTGTGGGCACTATGCCATAATTTAGTGCTTATTTAGTTTTAACTTATGCTGCAGAAAAAAAACTTTGTGCCCGGTAATTTTGGCCAAAAACATGTAGTAATGCTAGCTTCAGCTGAAGCCACAACTCCGGCATGCGAAACTCGGAAACTATTAGTGATATCAAATTCTCCTTTGCGCAGGAATTTAGTGCTAATTAAGTTCTCTGGATTTATGCCTTGCAAAAAATCCGGGCACTTTTTTTTTACCAAAAACGTGTAGTAATGCTGGCTTCAGGTGACTCTGGTATGCGAAACTCGGAAACTATTTGTGATATCAAGATCTGCTTTGCGCAGGAATTTAGTGCTGATTAAGTGCTAATATATGCTGCAAAAACTAAATTTTGTGCCCGGTAATTTTGATCAAAAACATGTAGTAATGCTAGCTTCAGGTGACTGGTGTTGTGAAACTCGGAAACTATTAGTGATATCAAGATCTGCTTTGCGTAGGAATTTAGTACTAATTAAGTGCTATTATATTCTGCAAAAACTAAATTTTGTGCCCGGTAATTTTGATCAAGTAATTTTGATCAAAAACATGTAGTAATGCTAACTTCAGGTGACTGGTATGCGAAACTCTGAAACTATTAGTGGTATCAAGATCTGATTTGCGTAGGAATTAAGAGCTAATTAAGGGCTGATATATTCTGCAAAAACTAAATTTTGTGCCCGGTAATTTTGACCAAAAACATGTGGTGATGCTAGCTTTAGGTGACTCTGGTTTTGTGAAACTCGGAAACTATTAGTGATATCAAGATCTGCTTTGCGTAGGAATTCAGTGCTAATTTAGTGCTAATTAAGTGCTCTGGACTTGTGCTATTCAAAAAATCCGGGCACTTTTTTTTACCAAAAAATTGTAGTAATGCTGGCTTCAGATCAATCTGGTGTTGTGAAACTCGGAAACTATTAGTGATATCAAAATCTGCTTTGCGCAGGAATTTAGTCCTAATTAAGTGCCCTGGGTTTATGCCTTGCAAAAAATCCGGGCACTTTTTTTTACCAAAAACGTGTTGTAATGCCAGAAGCCAGCACTACTACACGTTTTTGGTAAAAAAAGTGCCCGGATTTTTTGCAAGGCATAAATCCAGAGCACCTAATTAGCAGTAAATTCCTGCACAAAGCAGATCTTGATATCACTAATAGTTTCCGAGTTTCACAACATAAGAGTAACCTGAAGCTAGCATTACTACATATTTTTGATCAAAATTACCGGGCACAAAATTTAGTTTTTGCAGAATATATTAGCACTGAGTTAGCACTAAATTCCGGCG
>NC_046661.1:42517326-42519867 GCF_010883055.1 Belonocnema kinseyi | reverse complement strand
GAAGAACTATTCCGCACCGGGACCAGATTGTATCAAAACCTTCTGGTGGAAGAAGTTTTCTTCAACCCATCAGCATTTGGCCCGTATTTTCTCCTCATATTTAAAGTGGGAAGAGCCGATTCCAGAGTGGTTGGTGGAAGGGCGCACAAAACTTCTGCCGAAAATAGGCAACTTAGCTGACCCGAAGAATTACAGGCCAATAACTTGTCTGAACACGCTTTGTAAGATATTCACAGCTATCCTGAATGATAGGATTGTTCGGGCAATTGAATCTGTGTGGCAAGAAATGTATGAACAACGAGGCTCAAAGAAAGGCGTAGCCGGATGCCGGGAGAACCTGCTCATCGATAGATGTGTCTGCAAAGATGCAGCATTCTACCAGCGTGACCTATCGATTGCCTGCATTGATTATCGGAAAGATTTCGATTCGACATCCCATAGACTTATCATCTGTCTTTTGGAAATCTTAAAGGTTCATCCGCAAATAGTTGGGTGCATAGAGAGATTGATGCCGCTTTGGAAAACCAGATTTACTATTTCATATGGAAAAAATCGTGTGACAACTAACAAGGTCACCTTTCAGAGAGGTGACTTTCAGGGCGATACCATGAGCTTACTCCTCTTTTGCCTTACATTATTGCCACTATCTCTAGCACTTCGCCATTCCGATGGGTACTTGTGCAGCACACCTGCGGATCGAAAGTACAAGGTCACTCATGTATTTTACATGGACGATCTTAAGATCTATGCTAAAAACAGAGAGCAACTGCATTTAGCCCTGGGGATTGTCGAGCGATATACTAAGGAAATTGGAATGGAATTTGGGTTAGACAAATGCGCCAAGGTTTATTTGAAGCGAGGAAAACTTAATGGCATTCCTGAAGATCCTGAGCTCGTTAATAGAAGCGCCATACGACACCTTTGCGCTAGAGAGACTTATACATACCTGGGCGTGCCACAGAGCCGCATTCAGGATGTGACATCTATAAAGGATACTCTCCGAAGCAGATACAAACGTCTCATCCGACAGATTTGGTCTTCCGAACGGTCGGCGAGGAACAAAGTATCTGCAACGAACATTCTTGCCGTCCCGGTACCACTCTATTCATTTGGAGTAGTTCCATGGACGAAGAACGAGCTCAGATCTCTTGACATCGGGATAAGAAAGGTTATGCACATGAAAAAAAGCATGCATCTTAAGTCTTCCGTTCCGCGACTGTACATCTCACGCCGTCAAGTGGGTCGCGGAATATTGAGTCTTGAATGTCTTCACAACAGGATTATACTGGGTACAGCACATAGAGTTGCAAATGGAAGAGACCCTCTTCTTAAAATGGTCAGGAATCACGAAGAAGTGGGAAAAGGAGCGTTTCTGTACAAAGCAGCGGAGAAGGCTGCTGAAGCACTATGACTTGACTTCAGTATTAGGGGTGAGCAAAATGCATCAAATCTTATCTATCTCGAGCACTCACTACTGAAAGCCCGGATTAAGAAAGCACAAGAGAAAAACTTTCGTGAACAGCTCCTCTATAAGAGGATGCACGGTATCTTCTGCAGAAATGTGAAGGATCAGTCAATGTCTTGTGAGCTAACGTTTGATTTCCTTAAATCGCCCGGATTGAAGTCTGGTGCGGAAGGTTTCATTTTTACATGCCAAGACGGTATCATTTCCACCTTAACATATCGTCACCACATTTTGCGTCAAGACATTCCCGATGATAGCTGCAGGGCGTGCCATGCACACCCCGAGCATTTAGCTCACATACTATCTAGTTGTCCAACTCACGCGGGAACGACCTACATTCGCAGGCACAATGCGGCACTAAGAGTGCTTCATTACCATCTCTGTCACTCCTACGGCATTAACCTTAATATCGCTCCTCTAAATGCTCCTAGGGAAATTGAGTCAATTTTCGAGAATGGGAAGTGCCGCATACACTGAAACTTTATATTCTCGACAATTGTTTCTGTTGCTCACTCGAGGCCTGACATGGTTCTTCTTGACTTCGAGAAGCGAACCATGTTCGTTATCGAATTTTCGGCAACAGCTGACAAAAACATCATAACCAAGGAGAATGAAAAGAAAGAGAGGTATCGAGACCTTATAAGGAAGTTGCAACGATTGTACCCGGAATATTCTGTTAAATTGATCGTCCTTATCATCGGCGCTCTTGGAGGTGCCAAGCTTTCACTTTCTAATGTCCTAAAAAGCATTCCTGCGTGTCAACAATATGCTAGAACACTTGCGGGAAAAATGCAGAAGGCGGTTGTCCTTGGGTCGCTCCGTGTTCTTAGGGTGCACGAGGCTTTTGCTGGATCGTCGTATTGATTCCTTTACAGACTGTAACCACCTATCTCACGGTCGTGAGACATGGTTGTGGCTGAAATTTTACCGCGATTTCGCTGGAAGCGGGTGCAATTTTCCAGATTAGCACCCGCTCCCGGCGAATAACTAACTATCTATATATAACTATCTATTTATCACAACGCTGCTGAAGGCTGGTGACCTTCTCAGCATGAAAACAAAAACACAAACCCAAG
>NC_046661.1:42516620-42517316 GCF_010883055.1 Belonocnema kinseyi | reverse complement strand
CCAACCCTCCCTTATTAACTGAAGTTTTTGGTGAGACTGACGTTAGAACTACAATCCCCACCATATGACGATTTGATACTTAACTTTGACATGATTTCGACTCAGAACATAAACTTATTGCATAAAGGTGTTAGTTGGGCGTATAATCTAAACAATAAATAATACAAACTACAAAATAGCCTCGGAAAGGACTGGAACTTTTAATGAAAAGAGGCATGCGCACGGAAAATCTAAAGGTCATGTTTCAGGCGACGAATGGAGACTGGGTGTTTGGAATGCTAGGGGAGTAAATGATCTCAAGGTAAAAGAATTGCGTGAAACTATGGACGTGAAGAAACTAGATATTTTATGTGTGCCCGAAACGAAGAAGAAGGGATGCGAAACTAAAGACATAAAAGACGGCGTGTTGAAAGGTGGATTTGAAAGGTGGATTTGAAATATGCTCAGGAGTAAACTGTGAATCACATGGTAAACAAGGAGTAGGTCTGATTTTGAATGAAAGAGCAAAGCAGCATCTCGGAGACCATAGTTTCGTGTCTCCCAGACTGCTGTTGGCTAGAATGAAAGTAGGAATCAGAAGACTATTTATTATAACATACTACGCGCCGGTTGATAGTGATCCTAGAGAAGTAAAAGACGCCTTCTGGGACACTTTAAATGACACAATAAACATCTGCGAACATGGGGAAAGAATAA
>NC_046661.1:42514019-42516520 GCF_010883055.1 Belonocnema kinseyi | reverse complement strand
AAGTCAAGAAAATTTCAATTCCAAATGTGCAAAATTGAAGAAATATAAAATGTGAATCCAGAAAAAGAATAGAAAAAAACCAAAAAGACCAATTTTGAAGAAATATTCAAATCCGAATCATAGCCAAAAACAGGTATTTTCGATAAAGCAGTTGAATTTTCAACAATATATATAAATTTTCACTTGAGAAGAAAATGTCAACCAACTAAAACAGATCAATTTTCAGCCAGACATTTGTACCCCCAATTAAAAGAATTGATTTTCCACCGAACAAAAAGAATTTTTAAACGAAAAGGATGAATGTTGACAGAATTGTCGAATTTTGAAGAAAATGATTCAGTTTTGAGCCAAGTAATATAATTTTTGACAAAAAAAACCATCAACAACAAATTTTATTGTAGGCGTCGCGACTAGAAAGAATAAGTATGCACACATATTCATACAAACACACACATAAATATATTTATATATATATCTTTTCTTGTGTGTTTATTTTAGGCCTACATCTTTGAATTTACAATAAAAAGCGAGTTACCCAAAGGGTTGCACTTGTAATGGTTGACAACATAAATAAAAATGAGCATAAAGCATTGTTTGTACGAATTACCAAATATTACTGACATCTGAATAGCCTAAAAATCGGCCGACGACTGCCGACGTCGACGTTTTTTGACGTGCTGACGATTCAAGCCACAATAGTGGCGCATCTCTCCGACAGTAAATTTATTCACAAGTATTTTTAAAGAAAAAAAATTCAATTCGGTTGAAAATTGACGAGTTGTCGATTATTTGCACGAACAAATCCAAAATACCCCACTGTACGGGTATGCGGTAAATTGTTGCGGATTTGCTTCTTCCAATCGAAAATACAAAGTTCTCGTCATGGACATTTTTGGTTTGTACGCATATTTCTTAAGATATTTTAATGTCACAAGATGAAAAAAATCCTGTTTTCAAACACATGCACACCCATTCATATTTCAATTCTTGTATAAAAGTACTGCAATCATGAGCATATATATACTTTTCTAAAGTGTTAAGTATTGTATTTGAAAATTTGAACAATAAAAACATGAATATATAAAAATAGAATAAAAAAAGCTAGAAACAGACAGATGAAAAACAAATTTTTTTAAAAGGGTGCAAAGAATGATTTGTGAAATGAAATAAATCATTGACTGCCTACATACCTGAAGTCAAAATGAGAAGTCTGCGCTTAAAAAAGTATATTAAGCTTTCTAATGTATCTATACTCCACTTTAGCCCTTTTCTTGGGTGGGTGAAGGGTGCATTGAAAATTAAATTTATTACAATTAAGTAACTCTCCTGAAAACAATCATCACGTTGAAAGAGAAGGTGAAGAGGGACAACATGGTTTGAAGTTACAATGAAGGTTAAATCAGTAAGATCAAATTTTTCAGTTTGCGGCGTTGAAGGTGAAAGAAGTCGAAACTACGGGTTTTAATATTTTCACGTTACATTGAATAACGCTTACGTTTAAAGAAGTTGAAACTGACGACGAAGCTTCGACTCGGGAAGTTACATGAGCAGTTGTGCACTCAATTCCGACACTAGTCAACGCACCTCACCTGCATATCAATGGACCTATGAACTGATTTGCATATTCAACTTCTTCCAACATCACTTTCTCCATCCCGAATGCGAAAGGAATCAGAGAAAGGAGGAGAAATATATTAATTTAAAGGAAGTGTCTATGCGTACCGAAGAAATGTAGTTATTTTGTACCGAAATTTGGGGACGCGTAGCCACCGCTCATTAAAAACTAAAATGTCTCATATTTTGCATTAAATAGTTGTATTTTTGACCGAGGCACATAGATATGTTGCCTGAATTCTACTTCTCCTTGTTTTTATTATACTGAAATTCATTTGACCGCTTAACCATTTTTCCTAGTTTTTGTTGTCGCAGATTATCGTTTGCTCTAATTAGAATTTCCCTGAATTATAATTTGCCAATATTTTTAATTTTTCCAAATCACCATTTTCCATGTGCTATCATTTTTGTTTTTCAGAATTAAAGTTATTTATATTTTACATTTATGCAAAATTATGATTTGGCATAATTTTTATTCTTTCGAGTGGCCACATAAACCAAAAATTCATTTACATGAATCGACGTTTACCATTTCCAAAGAATGAAAAGTATGTTGTTTTTGCTCACTTTAATTTATCGAATTGCTAAAATTTTGGTGAATAAAACACGAACGAAGGCTTGTATGTTTAATACATATATTTTTAAAGAAATGTATATATATATATATACTAGCAAAGGTTAGGTGGACTGTATGTTTTTATCGAAGTTTGTACAAAGTGACGGACAAGCGAAGGTTTTAACAAAGATTGTTACGAGACGACCGACGACAAGTAATGAATTACTATTTTTTGAGGAAGCAAAAGACAGGGTGCGAAAATGGGAAAATTTGGTAAGTTGGGAGAACTGATGCCGTTGAGGGTCTTGATTGGTCGAGGAAGGGCAAGGTA
>NC_046661.1:42501731-42513919 GCF_010883055.1 Belonocnema kinseyi | reverse complement strand
GATTGGTCGAGGAAGGGCAAGGTAGGAGGCGCAGGCGTGTTAAGAAAATCATGCAAATCGAGTAGTGGGAACTGGGGGTGAGGCCCTTGTAATGGGCCCTTCAAAATTCTAACTATTTGCTCAACAGCTGTGCGTACAAAGTAAATATCCTAAGGTTAAGTTGTTGGCAAGTAAAAGGGCTACATAATTTTATTGCGGTATTTTCGAGGATTCGAAAGCGTAGTGCTAAATTGCCATTGCAAGGCCATTCTTGCATCTGTAAATGAAAAGAGGCGAAAGATGCTACATTGACCAGGGTCTACAAAAGAAAACTAGAAAGTGTCGAAACGTGCCAAAATTCTAGAAGAGAAGATTAAAAGAGTAATATAGTTTCACAGCAAAGAAGAGTTTAAATGATTTAAATAGACAACAATATAAAATAAATAATTTTAGGTGTTAAGACTAAACATATGTCAAATGGCCATTCGTAAAAATTAAAATTGGATGGTACGAAAATGATGTCGTGTGAAATTATGTCAAATGGTAATTTTGAAAAATGTAAGGTAAAGTAAATGGTAATTCGTTAAAATGAAAATTATAACAAATATATGGAAAAATGTAAGGCATGCCCAATAGTAATTTGGAAAAAATACAAATGAAGACAAATGGGAATGCAGAAAAATTAAAATTATGCCCTGTGTTCATTAAAAAAATGAGCCAATATCAAAATGATATCAAATTTTAATTCGGAAAACTAAAAATTAGAGTAAATATTAATACAGAAAAATAAAATGTATTCCTAGTGGTAATTTAAAATAATACAATTTAGGGTAAATTGTACGATGGATAACTTGGATTTTTCGCCAGGACTATTAGTTCCGTTTAAAAATTAATTCTACAAATTTCAAAATCTCTATGCAGACCTTCCTTGAAGTTCGTGAAATATGGAGCTTAATCGGTGACCGGTATTTACGGAAGCGTATTGGATATCGATATCACTCAAAATGGCGAAAAAACAATGTTCCTGAAAAATTTGAACCCCAAGAAGCACAGATAAGCTCCGGATTGCAGTTAGAACGGGCGAATCGGATTTTCGCGCAGGGTAGAGTTATGGTGTCGTAGATCAACCGCTTTTGCCCGCGTTTTGAAATGTGTAATCAGCGTCCGTGATTTACCGCTCGTCCGATTGCTATCGACGTTCACCTCACCGATCGCAACCGGAAAGCGATCGACGGTCCGGTTATCCCCAAGCCTCGTCTTTTTGTTCCACAGAGAGATCGCAACGACCCATCTATTCCTGATGAACTAATCACAATTTGAATTCCATTTCGATTAATTTTTTTCATGTCTTGAGATAAAACATGTTTGATCCTGATTTATATAAGAGTGCGAACATACACAGAAAAAACTAAAGCTACATGTTCTTGCACGTCAAATTTCCTGCTGTTAAAGTTTACATGCTATTTGGCGAAAGTTTATCCTACGATGGAATAAAAGCTGTCGCCTGATAAGGCGTTCTTAACAGCAATGGGAAAATGTAGTGTTACCAGACGTGCTGATTTGCCAACACATGTGCTGATTTTTGGTCCTTGCGCTGATTTGCTGCTTTTTCATGAAATGTGCTGATTCTTACCCGAAATGTCGATTTTTTCATTTTTAAAAATATATTTTCGTTTTTTTACATGCGCTTTGAAAAAAATTTCCCGGTTAACAGGATGTCAAATAAGATTTTTTTCTCGGCCTTACTGCATTTGATACAAAGAGGCAAATATATATTTTTATTGGCTGAGCCTTCTCCAGTCTATTTACTTTTAGACGCTTATTTGATGCGCTCGGATGTATATATATTTTTTAATGGCGTTCGGCTGGGTGGCTTTTGGTCACCTTGTTGCTACGTGGTGGCCGGAAATGTACTGATTTTTCACGAGACCCATCTGGTAACCCTGTAGAAAAAGGCTAAGTAGTATGAGTGAATTCGAGCTATAAATCGGAATACCAGATTTAAGACGACACAGAAAGAACAAAAAATTAAATTTTTTGCAGGTAAGTCTTGCAACGCTTAAAAATTAAATATATTTCTTCGAAAGTTTCACCGAGGTGAGGAGAATAATTCTGATCTCGTTTACTGCATCACGCTGAAGTGAGGAAATTTCGGTAAAAAATGTAGAATCGGCAATAGAAAACAGGAATAAAACATTGTTATTATTGATATTTCTCCTCCGAAATAGATTAGACTATTGTAGACGAATTAGAACTTATTTAATACCACTTAACAAACATCAACTGACAGATGGGAATCGCCATCTCTCTCCAGTGGCGTAGCCAGGGGGATGGCTTGGGGGCTCAAGCCCCCCCCCCCTGAAACGAAGTATTTTCATAATTCAATTCCCTTTTCCCCCACTCTTTGCCTATACAAAAACCCGAAGTCCCCTCCGAAAAAAAATCGAAGCCCCTCCTGAAAAAAATCCTGGATACGCCACTGTCTCTCTCTTAAATTTAATTAAGTTAAACGACGAGAGATAGCGCTGGCGTCGTAATTTCATACACTTTTTTCGGCTTTTTACTCCTGCCGTCGACACCCGAATTTTTATATAAGCGCTCGAATTCGTTTGAACTTATGTTGCAGCCAGTTACTGACAGACGAGTTTGGATGTGCTATGTTTTGATGTGTAATCATAAGTGTAACGCAAGATTCTTAAGACACCGCGACGTGGGAAGATGCAAAGTTCTGACACACCGAATTATTTCAACTTCGTACAGTATTCTTCTGCATATTGATCTGTGTATAGAAAAGTGAAAGTTATTAACGTTTGTCGAATATGTATGCTTAATAGCCTGATATAATGTAATACTGCTGTTTACAAAAACAGAGTACTAGGAAGATGCATTCATGTTTTTTTAGTTAGGATAAAATATGTTGTAAAATATTATGCTTCATTTTCCAGAAAGATTGTATGAAAAATGTGGATCAATTTTTTTGGTTATGGAAGTATAGTTTGTACAACATTGTAATATTTTTTCCAAAAACTTTGACAAGCAGTGAGGGAATTCAAGCGAGTAGTAAGCGAGGCCTTGAGCTAAGTTTTTCAATTTTGAAAGGACGAAATGATAAGTACTACCATTCTAAGATATATTTCTCAGAAAATGTTGGCTTTATACCTATGTTACCATAGGGATAAAATTAAAAAGCAATATGTGAAATAATCTGATGTTAAAACGAAGATACGAATTGCATCTTCTTAGTCCATCTCGAGATAAATTATATGGTAAAGTTCTCAGTCCATAGCATTTCTCGTAGAGATCTCGCGGCATCTAATAAGAAATGAATCTGAGCCTCATTATTAGCTCCTTTCTTTTCGAGAGTGAAGTGGATGCGATCAGCGCATATCAATTGGCTAGCTACGGGATCTGTGTGAGTCCATTGATCGTAGCCTCCTACGACTCGAGCTCTCTAATTTGGCGCTATTTTTACACGCTGATTATCAAACTTCCTACGTCAGATATCATAACGAGCCGTTAGGCTCGCGTATGCCCGTGAATGTGCATGTACAGACAAGTTAAGTAAGGTACCAGGCCGGCCTACATCATGTTCGAAGTGCACATACGACCGATCGATCGCCCATCATTATCGGAGGTAAATGTTTCCAGTCTCTGTTCATCAATTTAAATTGGCAGCATTGTAAAAAGTACAAAATAACAGACGTTGCAGTTATCGTCCTGGATACAAACGACACGACACGACAGTCGATAACGCTACGGTGGTACAAGAAGTATTACATGACCGTTAGAGTCGCACGTAGCTATTAATGATACACCTCAGCGCAAATGTGAGTTTTAATTCGAGTCGCTGTGACCCTTTGGGGTCACTGAATCTTTAGGACAAAATTCGTATGTTTATTCGATACTTCTAAGCAGTCTAAGTCAAAATATATTTGTGATACAAATGCGCAAATCAAGCGATTGTTGACGATTGCGATGAGCTGAAGAAAAGTGCTGCAATCACAGGAGTAGTAATTGCCTATGCGCACGTATTTTACGCGTTCTTTTTTGGAACAATCGCTCAAGAAAATTATTTAACCCTTTTTTCACACTTTTCCGTGTAGAAACGCAAATATGGGGCTGGTCGGGTGTTCGACCAGTTGACCCCACTTTCAGTCGGGGGCTAGTCGAGAGTACTGATTAGTGTCCCCGGCCAGTTTCGCCACGGAGAATTAGTTGAGAGCTAATCAGTCGACCATACTTATCCCAGTTGGGTTCCAGTCGGGTACCAGTAGGGTCCGTACAATAACACGACTGTCCCAAAACAATAGTGTTAACTTTAAGGTTTGCAAAAGCTGAGTTTATTAACTATATTCTACTTCACTCGAGTGTTGTATATATCTTCATGTAACAATGAAACGACATTCTAGTGACGTAGAATATAGTCGATATATACACTGTTTTTGGAAGTCTTAAAGTTAAGACTACTTTCTCCGTGACAGTCGATTATAGTGTTTTTTAAATCATTATTAAAAATTAAATGAATTAAAACTACAATCCCATATTCAAATTACTTTATATTAATGAAGTGTGTGATGCAAATCCTAACCTGAAAATTACATTTTTCCATTTTACTCAAAAAAATAAGAATTTGATATTTTTCGCGGTTACCAAATTTCCAAATTTTTGTTCAAAATATAGAACTATGGCCATAGATGGGAAGAATTTCTAAATCAAAATGTTATAACTTCTTTCTTGATATAAATTAAGAGTTCGGGTTGTTCAAGCTAGAGTTCTAACTTAATTTCAAGTATTTTGTACCAAACGTACTAAAATTAGACATTCTAAATAATAACCATAAGAATGAGCTTACCTTCACAAATATTTAATGGTCCCCTTGCTATCTCAATATTATTTTTTTCGGCTGAGTCAGCTTGAATTTGAGGTTAGGAAAGATCGACACTACCGCTCGCAGCGGCGAGGATCAACAGTAAATGGAGCGGAGAATTTAAAGTCCAAAAAGACAGTCTTAAAATCTCTTTGAATTGATAATAAAAATGTTCTTCTATATATTCTGCAAGATTCAAATATTTAAAAGTATTTAAACATTTCTTTTCAAACATGTAGGCCGCATTTTATCTTACACATTTTCTCTTATAAAAACCGGCCAGAACCCGCCTAGGAATTTTGTCTTAAAAATAGCCTACACATAGGATTAAGTTTTTTTTTAAGTAGCTCGACCAGTCCCCGACCAGGCCCCGACTTGAAATGTTCACCAACAAGAAGCCATCTAGCCACCGACCAGTCCCTGTCCGTGTCAAAGTTTCGTGGTCACTTTCAACTTCTTTCACTTTCATCAATGAAGGTGAATGAAGATGAAATAAAGTTAAAGTCTCAATGTCAGCTAATATATTTTCGCCTTCATTTCAAACGCAAAAGTTGTAGTTATTACCGTTTTTACAAATTTTGAAGCCGAAATGAAGGTGAAACGATATTGTGATCTCATCTTCTTTTCAGCGTTTTTCACAATCATTAAGGAATACACGGAGAAACCTTTTGCTTCAATATTTGCTAAAAATCAGACTAGATTTTACATTTTTTTTAGTTTTCAATGGAGGGACATAGAAGAACTTTTGTAACGTTTACTACTTCGAGTAGTAACTAGTAAAGAAGCAAGTAATGTATTATAGTCACTTACTAATTTCGGTAAAAGAACATTCTAAATTTCTTGCATTAATATCTGCAGAAGATTGAAATATTTGCAAAGAACTATAGTGACGTCGAGAGAGACCGGCGCACTGATTTAGTAAGCGACTTAGTAAAAATTGGTGCAGTCAGATTAGCAGACGAAAAAAACCTAACCTGCGCCGCGTCGCATTGAAGGTTAAAACAAACGTATCCTTTACACAAGCATATGGCGTAAATGCGGACTAATTATGAGATTTTGAACTGTTTCGAATTATTATATTTATTTAAAGTAAATTGTACAGTACATATTATTATAGTTTATACATTATTATGTACATTTCGCAATATTATATTACAAGCTGAAACAGAAAAATGTGATAAAAATATTAAGCTGGTGGGAATCGAACACCTGTCTCCGGCGTGGCAGCATGGGGATATTCCATCCTGCTAAACTAGATAATGAAATACAGAAATTTATCGCCCTTATGAAGTAAATCGAAGTTTCGTTGTCAGTTTCAACTTCTTTAAACACAAGCGTTATTCAGTGCAAGGTGAAAAGATAGAAAACCGTAGTTTCGACTTCTTTCACTTTCAACGCCGCAAACTAACAAAGTTGATCCTACTGATTCAACCTTCATTTTAACTTGAAACCATGTTATCCCATTTCACCTTCTCTTTCAACGTGATGATTACTTTCAGGAGAGCTACTCAATCGTAATAAATTTAATTTTCAACGCACCCTTCATCCACCCGAGAAAAGGGACAAAGTGGAGTGGATAAATTAGAAAACTCAATATACTTTTTTAACGCAGACTTCTCATTTTGACTTCAGGTACGTAAGCAGTCAATGAATTAATTCATTTCACAAATCATTCTTTGCACCCATTTGAAATTTGTTGGTTTTTATCTGTCTGCTTCTAGCTGTTTTTTTATTCTCTTTTAATATATTTATGTTTTGATTGTTTAAATTTTCAAATACAATACTTAACAATTTAGAAAAATATGAATATTCTCATGATTGCAGTAGTTTTATACAAGTATTGTCTTAACATATTAGCTTTAGGTGACACGAAAAGGCTTAGAATTCAATAGGCATATATACAGACACACATATACATACATGCATACATAAATGCATACATACATGCATTCATGCATACGTACATACATACATACAAACATACATGCATACATACATACATACATACATACATACATACATACATACATACATACATACATACATACATGTGAAAACAGGGTGTCTTTTTCATATTGTCACATTAAAATATCTTAAGAAATACCCATCCAAATTCTCCATTACATAATTCTTATACTTTTACGGAAAATTTTCTTTCAATCCGCGCAACCGAGGGTTAGGTCACCGGGGGTGGAATGTGGGTGCGGCTTCCGGATTCCAAATTCTGTACCTGGCGCCATTCAAAAATAAATTAAACATTTTGAGGAAATTAATTTAAAGTCTTCTCCTTTCTTTTTGTTTTGTTTAAATAAAATAAAGAAATAAGAATATTCGTTTTACTTTCGTTTGGAACCGCATGCCTTCACAGAAAAAACGAAAGTTAAAGTTTACGTCGATTCCAGGTGAAAGATTCACCGCAACAAAAATTAACCTTGTCGGATAAACTTTACATTAATCGAAGATAATTTCCGATTTTTAACCTTCCCATAATAATCTTTCGCCTTATAAACGCTTCATTTTTATTCGAGATGTAGCGAAAATCGCGACGCTGGCGCTATCTATCGTCGTTTAACTTTATAACATTTGAGAGAAATGGGGATTCCCATCTGTCAGTTGTTTTTGCGCTTTCTGCTAAATGGTATTATAAATAAGTTCTAGTTCGTCTACAATAGTGTAATTTGTTTCGAAGGAGATACTATATCAGTAAGGCCAATTATTGTTCTTTTTTCTGTTGCTTATTCTACATGTTTTACCGAAATTTGCTCACTTCAGTGTGATGCAGTAGACGGGATAAAAATTATTCTCCTAACCTGGTTGAAACTTTCGCCAAAATATATTTAATTTTTAACTGTTGCCAGTCTTAATTATAACAAATTTTAACTTTTGTTTTTTCTGTGTTTGTTCTTTTAAATCTGGTGCCCTGATTTAGAACTCGAATTCACTCATACTTTGCCGTTTTCCCATTGCTGCTAAGGACGCCGTAGCAGACGACAGCTTTTATTCCATCGCAAGGTAAACTTTCGCCAAATAGCATGTAAACTTTAAAAGCCGGAAATTTTAAATGCAACAAAATTTAACTTCAGTTTTTTCTGTGTTGACTAGTCAACAATGTCATTTTTTGCAAATGCATCGCCGTCTGGCGTGAATCAAAAACATGCTTTCGAATAAAATATTAGTTATTTTTTAATGGAGCATCAGAATCTGTATGGGTTAAATTATTGTGGATTCGCTTCTCCCACTCGAAAATACAAAGTATATTGAGCTTTCTCATTTATCTATAATCCACATTAGCCCTTTTCTCGGGTGGGTGAAGGATGTGTGGAAAATTAAATTTATTAAAATTGAGTAACTCTCCTGAAAACAAGCATCACGTTGAAAGAGAAGGTGAAGAGGGACAACATGGTTTGAAGTTAAAATGAAGGTTAAATCAGTAAGACCAAGTTTCTCAGTTTGCGGCGTTGAAAGTGAAAAAAGTCGAAACCACCGTTTTAAATATTTTCACCTTAAATTGAATAACGCTTACGCGTAAAGAAGTTGAAACTGACGACGAAACATCGACTCGGGTGACTAAGTACAAGTTATTAGCTTACATTTTAAGAGTTCGGATCAAAGGATATATTTCAATTTTTTGTAAATTGTAAGATATTACTATATTTTGCTATACTTTACTATAATAATTGTTATTTTATGATAATTTTAGCATTTTTCGTAATATTCAATGTTTTAATTATCAATTACTTATTTAAATCAAGGCTCAAATCCTTGGGGCAAAAATACTTTAAAAATTGCAGTCTATATGATGTAAAAAGTATTTCATTCTTGAAAATTAATAAGAAACATGAAAATAAATTAAGAATTGGTTGAACTCTTAGACGAAAAACAATTTGCGCGGGTACATTCTTATAGCTTCCAAGTTGCAGCGCGTCTAGGGTGCGCGACTTTTGTTTCTTGCGCTTTGCGCTCGATAATGTATTTACTTCAAGCTGCATGCTCGGTCTTTGTACTTCCCAACATTTGTGCACAAACTTTTTAAAATTAAAGGCCAAAGCATTGACAAGACTGTAATTTTGTGATTGTAAATTAACTTTTGTTAAAACTCATTTGGCTTTAACGAACACATTCTCATCACGTATCTTGTTTTTCGCCCACGATTTTTTCCAAAATAAAAACTTTTCTACATTACGTTCAACAATATTATATTAAATCTATATTAAATTTATTTTTGTATCTCGGCCCAGGATTGCTTATTCACTTATTGCAAAATAAAGTATAAATTTTATTTATAATGAATAACTTAATATTTTTGTTCCTTTTTTTGCTTTAATTTTGTTCTGAGCTACCCTCGAAAATGTATCGTTTCAATCAATTTATATTATTACAATTCATTATATGCATGGTTATTGAAACAGACATATTTTTACTGTCTGTTTTTTATAATTTAAAGAGTTCGCCTTCTATGGGTAAACTATTTTGTTATTAACAAAATTTTATTTTTAATGTTTTTGAAGATTGAAACGAAGGTTAAAATAAAAACAACGCGTTCCATAAAAATTGATTAATAACGTATTTGGAGCTCTTTTGTGGGTGAATAAATTTCGTCCATTTATTATTTTCGTAGTTTGTGTGTTTTGCCCCGAAAATTCAATTTTTTAAAAACTTTCTATGTTTTTTTTATGAATAAAACATAAACTACGCATCCCAATAAAACACGATTAACCAATTTGTATCTATTTTGGATGTCCTATTTTTTTTAATTAATCTTTTTTTGTAACTTGCATAGTTAGAACACGAAACAGAATGTTTTATTTGAATTCCCGGCCGCGCCCCTGAGTACCAGTCCACAACTGACTTTGCATATCATCAAGTGGCGTGGAATTCCTTATTTTTAATATTGGTTTGAAAAATAGTATTCATATCTTTCATGAAAGCAAATCTTACTTTAAAGTTTGTTTGAAATGTCATATACGCGGAGTACAACAGTGGGTACAGGGTGACACAAAAAAGCTAGGAAACCGTACTCACTCTTAAAAATAACATTGGTGATTCCCTAAACTTTTATATATAATAATGCCAATAGTTCATTTCTTATAATAATTTTTCGTGGGGAGTCGATTGGGAAACCGGAAAACGTTCGGAAACTTCTTGACACTGAGTGAAAAATGGGAAAGGAGGGTCAATTTATTTCCTTGTCACGATTTTTTTATTCTCCATTCAGCAGAAAAAATTATTAAATCAATATAACTATCACTTAATATAATATGAAATAATGTGAAATAAAACAAATTCTTTTTTTAATTCTTCAAACGAGCTGTGATTCCAATGGGAATTTTTGCAAATTAAAACTCCTATAATTTTTTTGTCGTTGCTTCATTCAAATAATGCATTTAACCATTTTAAATTTTGTTTATTTTTTTAATTTAAAATTTCTTTTTGAACATAAAAATCCCAAGTTATAGATCACAATAAAATTTATTATTTTATATATCGAAAACACAGCTGAAGTGATATTTTACAGAAGATTCTGCTTAAAAAGCGTAACCTATATAAATTGAAAAATTATCTGAATTTCATATACAACATAAGAAGTAGAAAAAAAATTTAATTTTTAGGGCAAAAAACACAAACTACGAAAATAATAAATGGACGAAATTTATTCACCCACAAAAAAGAATAAAATTCGTTATTAATAATGTTTTATGGAACGCGCTGTTTTTATTTTATGCTTCGTTTTAATCTTAAAAAACATTGAAAATTAAAAATTAATTTTTTTCAATAACAAAATAGTTTATATATAGAAGGCGAACTCTTTAATTTATAAAAAAAGACAGTAAAATATGCCTGTTTCAATTCCCATGAATATAATGAATTGTAATAATATAAATTGATTGAAGCGATACATTTGTGAGAACAAAATTTAGAGCAAAATAAGGAACAAAAATATTAAATTATTCATTATAAATAAAATTTGTACTTTATTTTTCAATAACTGAATAAGCAATCACGGGCCGAGATACAAAAATAAACTTAATATGCATTTGATATAATAGTGTTAAACGTAATGTAGAAAAGTTCGCATTTTGGAAAAAATAGAGGGCGAAGCACAAGATACGTGATGAGAATGTGTTCGTTTAAGCCGAAGAAGCTTTAACAAAAATTAATTCGCAATCATCAAATTATAGTTTTGTCGATGATTTGGCCTTTACTTTTAAAAAGTTTGAGAACGAATGTTGGGAAGTAGAAAGATCGAGCATGCAGCGTAAATTAAATACATTATCGAGCGCAAAGCGCAAGAACCAAAAGTGGCGCACCCCTATAGACTTCAACTTTTCAAGTATTTTTGCCGCGAAGATTTATGCTTTGATTTAAATAAGTAATTCATAATAATAACATTAAAAATGACAAAAAATGTTAAAATTATAATCAAGTAACAATTATTATAGTAAATTATAGAAAAATATGTTAATATTTAAGAATTTCCAAAATAATGAAATATATTCTTTGATCCGAACTCTCGAACTGTAGGCTAATGACTTGTTTCAGAGAAAATTTCTACTAATAAGTAGTAATTTTAATTTAAAAATTGAATTTAAACTTAACAATTACTAAAATAATGAAATACAGCCGATAATTAGACGAGATTTTGTAAAAAACTAAATGAGTTGCCCCCTTTCATGTTTGTAAGCGGAAAATGAAGTCATACTTTTTACATAAATAAGTTGATCTTTAAACTCCCTCAAGGTACATATAGACGTCATCGAAAGTTAACATATGTAAAAAATCAATATATTAGCAGGCGGCCATAAAAATTCATTCAGGTGTCCCATACATTTTTAATAATTAAAAGTATTATGGGTTGCATTGAAAACAAATGAATTTAAAATTCCGTAATGAAGTTGATGACAAGAAAATTCCTTTCACTTTTACTGTTTCAATATTGTTCTATTCTTATGAAAGGTGAATAAACAATGAAACGTGTATTGATTGAAATAACGTTTATTTTACACACACACGGATAAATCAACGTTTATATCTATTTAAAAAGAGAAACAAACAGTTGAATAATTTGGAAACAAAGTTAAGACACTATCTGGTTTTGGTATTTTTGAAAGGTAAAAATGTAAGGTAGTCTCGACCAAATTGGAGAGCGAGTTCCGCGTTTGGCGACTGTCGAAATGGTAATGTCTTAAGTATAAAAAAAATGGTAAGTGTCCATGAACATTTGAAGTCTCCAGAAATCTGTGTACCAAAATAGTAGGGATGAAACTGCTTAGCATCTATTGGTTGATTTCAATGAGGATGGGAATCGAAGTTACACCCCCGTCGACACGATCGAGGCGGCAGG
>NC_046661.1:42495180-42501631 GCF_010883055.1 Belonocnema kinseyi | reverse complement strand
AGTACTTTTCGCGACTATAATAAAAGGTTGGCCATTTAAAACTGGAAGTATTTTTTTCTGAAAAAAAAAACATTTAAAAAAACAATAGTTTTGCTGTTCATTTAGATTATTATTTATTTTAGTTCAAGCACATTTGTTCCAACTACTTGTTCAAAATAATATCGCGAAAATGTGCAGCTTTGACCTTGACGGACAAATGTGCTCTTTTTTCGGCGTTTTCCATCACGTTGGCCAATTTTTCGGCCGATTTTGACTGGCCACACATATCACCCCATTCAACTTCACCCGACTTTTTTCGTGGGGCTATTTGAAGTCCAAGGTGTAAGCCAACAAGCCAAAGACTCTAACTCAATTGAAAGCGATCATACAACGTGAAATCGCCGCCATATTGGTCGAAACATTGGCCAACGTGATGGAAAACGCCGAAAAAAGAGCATATTTGGCCGCCAAGGCCAAATGTGCCCATTTGCGCGATATCATTTTCAAAAAATATTTGGAACCAATCTCCTAGAACTAAAATAAATGATTATCTAAATGAACCACAAAACTACTCTCTAAATATGAATCCGTGAAAAATTCACTGATTGAAATAGTGGTTAGACATTTTACTGATTAATCAGTGATTTCGGACTTACTCACTAATCAGTTCAGTAACACCAGAGTAAATCATGTGAAGCATAACCTCTACATTTTAAAGTTAAGCGTTGTTGGTAGTCTTTTACTAAAGTAGCAAGGAGAATTCCTTTATTAAATCAATTTTTCAGGTTTCGGGCTGTAAGTCTACTGAATTAATTGTGGAATAAATATACTCTTAGTCATATAGGAAATACTAACTTAACTGGTTTATATATAACAGTTCAATCTTGAAATTATAGTAATATGTGAGGTTGTTTGTCATTTGAAAGTATCGTAACTTTTCACCTTTTTAATATTTGATCATATAGATGGGTTTTGTGTTTTTACTATGATTCTTTGATTGAATGTACTAAAATATTATTTTATTAGGATCGCTTAATTGACATGGTGCAGTGCTGCCAACCCTCAAAAGTGGTTATTTTACTGAATTAATAAGTAACCTATCACTGATTTTCAGTCACCCATTTCTATCTATTTGAATCAGTGAAATTTCACTGACAATCAGTGACGTTTCACTGATTCAGATTTAGAGAGTACTGTTTTAAAATTCTTTTTCCGAAACAAATGTTTCTACTTTAAGTGACCAACCCTGTAGCATCTATATACACTGAGAATACAATTCAAATCTTTTCTAGGATTTAAGCCTTGGCAGTTTCGCGATGAGAGGAGCCGCGAGGCCGAAAGAGAGGCTGTGCTCAGTCAAGCGTGACAAACAGCCTGAGGTCCGCACTCAGTGCGTTAATTGCATATGCTGTTAGTATATGCGCCCAAACCTGACAGAAATGATTCAATCGGCCATCAATTTTACCAGTTTTAGGTTCCCCCGGCTTAGGAATTAGTATCGACTATATATCAGCGTTAGATTCCCCCGGCTTTTTTCCTAGAATAATAAATCTTTTTTCTTTAAAATCTGGGAAATAATATCGAACATGCTAACGGACGTCCCCGCACACTTTTTTTGTGGATTAATTAAAAAAAAACTTTTAATAAACTTGATGTGTGCGTGTTTTGAGGTTATGTGTGTTACAATTCTCTCCTATCGTTATTCTTCCTAACCTCAAAATAGTGCACATGCATAAAAATTTTATTCAGCACAATCTTTTTTTTGTTATTATCCCTAAAAAATGATTTCGGGGACGTCCGCTATAATAATTTATAGCATCTCCGAATTCAGTTTTTAAACATTTTCATTCCTGTGAAAAAAAGCCGATGGAGCTGAACCCGATTTACCACACGACTATAACTATTCCCAAAAAACTTTATTTTTGTGATTTTTTTATGACATCATTGAAAAATATATTGATGTGGGATTTGTCAGGCTTAATAAATGCAATCGTAAGCCCGGCTTCTTGAAAAAATCTCGAAACTGGGCCATCTTAAATAGAAAAATAAAAAATTCGTAGGTTTAGTATGATAATTGCTGTCCCCTATACATTTTTTAAATATAGGTGCAAAAATAACAAAATGGCGGCCAAAAAAATAGTGTTTTTTTTCAACGTTTTTCGTAAAAAAATATAGTACAAATCAAAATTTTGTAATAAATTTTATAGAGGACATAGCCATTGTCATGCTTAATCTGAAACTTTTTGATTCTTCTTTTTCCGATTGCCCACTTCTGAGATTTTTTCAACAAACCGGGACACATCTGCTTGTCAAGGCGTTGCATATACTGACGTTTATGTGTATAAAAAGTGTATAAAATAAATAAAATTTTGTTTATGTTTTTAAAGAGATTCACAAATATTCACAAATATAGCGTTTTTTTCGGGGGTGGTTACTAGAATGACTCCTTAAGGCCACTTAGGGCCATGCCCGAAACCACGTTCAAATTGAATTCCCAGTTTACTAATAAAAAGCTTGTTGTCACAAGCAATCAATTTTTCAGTGCTAAAATTATAAGTCATTTGAACCTATATTACCATGAAATATCTCAAACTTATAAGTTCCTGTATTCTGAACTCCCCTAAGTTCCAGGACTTCTAAACTTTATTTATTTGAAAGCTATTGGTGTTTTTATTAAATAAGGTTGGCAGATGCAAGCATTCGAAACCTGTGAATCCAAAAGCGTTAATTCGACATGTAGGTTCATTGTTCCCAAAATGTATTCGTGTGAACTTATATATCCAGTCACCATGCACGTAAAATCCACGGCTCTGAATTATTCTGTCTTCAAATAAAACAGATTTTCATCTGCTGCAAAAGCATACAACTGCACCTAATTAGCATTGCGTAAGCGCTCGATGGGAATGAGGATCAAAATGTCGAACTCCGTATTCTATAGACGCGCTCGATCAATGTAAATAGATACAAAGATACATGCCAGGTGCACTTAGCCTTGCATAGTAATCCAAACTCGTGACCTAAAAAAATGACTCGCTCGACGAAGACAAGACTCATTTATGATCAGTCAAAACCTCGGTTGAAACTGATTAAAAATATATATGACGCTCTGGACGTTGTTGTACATCCAACCTCTTAGCGCTTATCTGAATATTGAAATATTTCCATTCACCATATCGTGATATCGAATCTTTTTTTTGCACGCATACTGTATGAATGTATCCTATGTATATAATCTTTTGTTGATCCATCTATCCAACCATCTATCGATCCAATTCACCATGAATAGATTAAGCTTTGTTTAAATTAAAAAAATTAAAAATAAGGCTGGAATGTTTGGCTAAGATAATGTTTACTTTTCTCAAGACGAACCTTGTAGTGGCTGAGATAGGGTAGGGTGGGGCGAGATGAGCATAGCTATCCTTTTCACGTCATTACTTAAAATCTGTTAATTCATTGCTTGAAAGTAAAGCATTATATATATTCTACAAACATTTTTTATTAAAATTTTGCCAAGATAAAAGTAACTAAAAAAGTATATGCGGAATTAGAAACGAAAATAAAGAACAAGTGCGCTTGGCTCACATCGCCCCATGCCTGGGGCGGGATGAGCCAGACATTGGGGCGAGATAGGTCACTTAATTAAATGAGTTATTATATATTATTTGTAATTAAGAGTCTTGTTAAGTTTGAGTAATTTAAAATAAAAACATATCTTACACATTGCTTTCCAAAATTGAACGGAAAAATTAAAGTACACGGTAAAAAAAATTGAGCTGTGACAGGGATATTATTCCTTATTCTAGCCAAACATTTAGCTGAAAACGAACGAAGGAAGTTAGAAAGACCCCTGGATGAGCGAAAATGAATATCCTTGACCATTTTCCATATACCAAGGATATCGTATAGTCAAACCCCTAAAAAGTATAGCTATAATAGGGATATTAAGAATAGGTGTCTGAAGCAATTATCGGAAGAGCGCCGGTGCATTATGGGAGCAGCGAAATAAAATGGCAACGGTCTAATCGGGAGCAGTGACAGTTGAGATTTACTTTGGACAATTAAACGCTTTTTACCACTTAAAATGTGCGCGATTGTTAATATTACATGGAGTTTATGATGCAGTAATAATAATTTACATTTCTTTCGATTGTAGGCGATAACTATATTGAAATATCAAGAAACGCGATTAAAACAACAAACTTGACCTCTAAATGCATTACACGGATTTCAGGGAAATTCATTTTCGCGATACCAGACGAAAAATTGGCTACTGTAAGTTAATATATTTCTATAACAACTACATTTTTTTCTAATCTGAAGATAATACAATTATACATAATCTGTCGAAAATAATAAACTTTCGAACTTAGCAATTTTGTCCAAATTCCTGATTTACGAGAACAATTTACATAAAGTAACTAAATGTGTAACTCTTCTAACTAAACGTTTTACCTAATCCAAGCGTACACTTTCTTTGAGTTTAATATATTCTCGATAAACTCGTTCGCCATTTAATAATTATATTACAGAAATAAATATAGCGATTTTTCGACTTGACCATGTACACTATCTCAGTAAAAGCTAAATTCAATTCAACAATGTTTTTCTTATTTTTATAGCATTTTACGAGTTTTCAAACAAATTTATTTAAGAAATACAACGGAAAAAGTGCTCTCTCTCTTCTTGTTGACACCAACTCATATTATTTGATCATACCTATAACAGTGCTGCTTTCATAATTTTTCTGAGAATTTTTGTCGACAAGATTAGTTTTTTATACATTTAGACCATTATTAACACCCTGCACAACCTGATAATATGAAACATTGCATCCTAACCTACTGACTGCTACACTAAGAGGTTAGGTTAATGCACAGGAAGAGGTGGCTCATTCCGCCCCAGAATAGTGGCTCATTTCACCCCATATGACATTTTTTAGTCTAATCAAAATTTCATCTATTTCGGTTTTACAATTATATATAAATCTGTTGAAAACTTAAGGTATAATAAATAAGCTATCTAAATAACCACTGGAAAAACATCTAATATGTGATTTTGCGTGATTTTTGAACCTTTTAAACAAATGCAAAATAGCAAAACACAGGTCTTAAAATTTTTACTTTAGTTTTTTCCAGATTTATTCAACATTAAGGAAAAATTTTTCAAAAAAGAAACTTGATCATGTTTTTCCTGATATTAATTCAAAAAACATTTACAAAATAAATGATAACCTACGAGAAAATTAAGTGACTCATCTTACCCCCTAAGCTCATCTCGCCCCACCCTACCCTAGTCGAACCTTTTTCGGCTCATAAATGAGATTAAAATTTATGAATGAAAAATTTGTAATTATTAAAGTAGTTATATTCCATTAAAAAATTTTGAATCTGTGGGTCTAAACGAGTATAACCCTTAATAAATTTTCTTCACAAAAATAAAAATTGTAACTTTCTGGAAGGATCTCCTCAGCCGTTAGAAATACGTAAAGACAAACAAACAACAAGTCGAATTTTTCGACTTCAGCATATCTTGATTGGGGGCAATTCAAGGCGAACTCCAGTCGAAGCACTTTCACTCGGAGTGTTAATGATTTTGATCGAAGACATCCTAACGCGTTCCGTTAGTTATAAGCTTGGTAAATACTCAGTGCGCCCGTAAAAACTCTGGTTCGTTCCTTAGTGCAGTGTGTATTTTAAAAATTAACATTTAGCCCCACTTTCCCCCATTCGCGGATTTTTCAGTGTACTATGCTTTTGCAACATAATCAAAAAAATACTATGAGTAATACATCTTTGAAATAATTGCGAATATCCTTGATATTTATATTATAGATTTTATATTTTTTGATAAATAACAAATGTTATTGTAATTCATCCATGTTCGAGTGAGATTATAGTGAACCTGCTTTAATGACACAAGTCTTACCATGTAGTTAAAGGCTCAAAACAGGGTCTCATGTATCATAAATACAGAACCTACTTTGATGCTAACCGTTGAAAATCGGCAATTTTTTTACATTTTAAACTTCGAATTAGGGTCTAAATTACATTGGAATCGCTGCTTATTTAGAACCTACTTTACTGCTTCCAGCGCCTACCAAGGTAGGAGTTAAAGGTTCTAATTAGGGCCTAAATTTGGACTGGGGAATTTCATAAAATACAGTGAAACTTTTCAATAGCCCTCTCTTCTATAGCCGTTCCGAGAATTGATTCCGCGTCGCAGGTAGGCAGTGGCGGACTGGCATGGGGCATATTGTTTAAACAAATAAATATATGTTATATTGCAATGGAATGATTGAAAAGAATATCAAATAATATCCACGATTTACACCTATACTCCTATAAGTATTAACAGTAAAGTAAACAGTGTACTCTAATTTCTTTTCACCCATATTATTCTTATGAAATTCCCTAATGCATGTTTTGGATTCTATTAAAGAAAATATTTTCAAAATGAATAATAAATTATTCAT
>NC_046661.1:42490831-42495080 GCF_010883055.1 Belonocnema kinseyi | reverse complement strand
ATATATTTTTCAAGAAATAAAAGTAGGAAAGGCTACAAGTTTTGTTTATTGATATAATTGGCACTACTGACGACTCGAAAGTGCTAATAATAATAGGGAAAAATCTAATTTCATGTTTACCATTGCCGCCATTTGGATTTCAGTCAATATCAGATTGAGTACGTCGGAGGTTTTGGAGTAGACGATGGTGCTTCTTGTACATATAAACTCAAACCACCTATAAATTATAATTTTGGATCATTTATAATTAAAAGGCGCTTACAATTTAGGGATACATGTAATTTAAGTTACAACGATATGGATACAAATGCATGAAATGTCGTACTTGCTCGGATGCTCATGCGACGGAAGCTACGTCTGCGTTTTATTGAAAATCTGACGATTTCACACCGATTTCCGTCTTTTTCTCGCTGCAATCTAACTGCACACTAGCATTCTTCGCTGGACGCAAAATAAAATAAATATCGCCCAGTTGTAGCTAGAATTTGTCGTATACATCAATGAAAAAGCAACGTTGCTGAACATTAAATATAAAAGGGTAAAAACTACCACAGGGTTCGCCCTGCCTTCAAGAGGCCTATTGTTTCGGCCGAGTCGAGCGCTGGCCGAGGCTCAAATAAACCTGTGTTTATATTTAAAAAACACAAAGAATTAATTTGGTCAATTCAAAGTAAATATTTATGTGAACGTGCTTAGTTAATTCATTTAAATAAGTGTGTTGAGCGGAGTATACCGTTTATTAGAAAATGATGTGGTTAAAGTAACGAGACAATTTGCTTGATTCATTCAAATACTTCTATTAACTACACTAAACATACCGTAACATTATACATCAGCCCACGCTGGTGAAATCAGTGAAATTTCACTGATTTAAATAGCTAGAAATGGGTCACTGTAAATCAGTGAAAGGATACTCATTGATTCAGTGAAATAACGTTAAGTAAATACTTTCTATAGGGGATAGAGTATATTTATCCCGCAGTGAATTTAGCAGACTTACAGCCCGGAAATTAAAAAATGTATTTCATTAAGGAATTCTTCTTGCTACTTAACTTAAAAGTTTAGAGGTTATGCTTCACATGCTTTTCTCTGGTGTAACTGAAGTGATTAGTGTGTATGATGCAGCCCATCTCTAAAAGTTATTATGCACTAAATTAAGCTTTAGTAAACTGCAGAATTGATGGCCCGACAACACGTGACAGCAAATTAAGATTTATCTTCATCTGAAGCATTCGAGTGTTTTGAAAAAAATGATACCACTTTAATTTTTATTAAATAAAGTTGAAGTATTAGTTTTGTTAAATTCTATTTATTTATACCTACAGAATAGAGTTTGTGAATATAAACACAAAATTTAAATGATTAATTTGTTCACCTCTCACAATAACTATTTTGTTTATGAGCATGCTGTTCGGTGACCACGCGACCAAACTATTTCCTAGCTATGAACTTTTTTTTATGTTCACTGTGTCCACACGGATTCAGATGTCGTGTTTAAAATTTGACACATTAAATAAAAAGCACTAAATAACGTTTGTATATATCAATATTTTTATAATTTCAAAGAAAGTTAATTTATAAATTGATAAAATAGGTTATTACCATTCGAGTTATAGCACCTTGCATACTTACAGATAATTTTTGGTTTGATGCATTTCAGATTTTTTGATTCGCGTATATTGACACTGAGACCAATTTTGGACTAAATCGTCTAAATCTTAAAAAAATTTATATAAGCAATAAAATTTACACCTTCGTTTCAAATCAACAAATAAGTATCTGCACACACATAACCTATCATTATTTCTGAAGCATTTTTAGCGATTTCTAGCGGGAAAAAAAGAAACTTTGAACGTCGATGAAGTCGAGATCGCATGACTACACTGTTAAAAAATCGGAATTGAAATCAACTCCGAAGCATACCCTATAAAAGTCCCACAGTTTCGAGTAAATGGCAAGCGGAGTAGGAGGAACGCTGAAGGGAGTATTTACTATTCAGAAATAGACCCCGGTACTCTGAATAGATTTGATGGCAACAATATTAACTATTATAATATGCAAGCCTGAATCCCTTAAATTAATTAATTTTACCAACTTTAATTAGACAATGAAATTAAAAAATTGACAATGAATGATTTTCTGGTATTAAAAAGTTTTTTATTGTCTAATTCTAGTTGAGTAACTCATCAAATAATTTACAAATTCAGGTTTACATACGAGCGTCTATATGAATTCTTCGTGTCCCAATTCCGATTCATATAAATTGTTTACCCACTTTTTCTGGTAGCCATAACAAATTGCACAGACGTGACACGCTACCATCGAAAATTTTGAATTCTAGAATTTTTGTGTGTTTCGAGTTCGGAGTTTCGCACGCGTTGACTTATGGCCATGATGTGGCGAAAAACTCCTGTTTGCAACTTTACTGCGAACGCAGCTCCGAACCCTAACTCCATAAGAAGTCCCGCCATGAATTCTTAACTCCGGATTGATTATGGGTTAAGATCTTGTTTCTGTGCAGTGAAACTTAATTTCATTTACTCTGAATGTACCCAGTGGCGGACTGGCATGGGGGTGCCGCCGGGAAACAACGGCTGCGCCCCCTTGGTTGGCGCGCTCGAAGCGATGCCAAGGCGCCCCAAAAAGATTATATTGTTGAAATAAATAAATATATGTTATATTGCAATGTAAAGAGTGCAAAGAATATCCAATAATATCCACGATTTACACTTGTACTCTTATAAGTATTAACAGTAAAGTAAACAGTGTACTCTAATTTCTTTTCACCCATATTATTCTTATGAAATTCCCTAATGCATGTTTTGCATTCTATTAAAGAAAATATTTTCAAAATGAATAATAAATTATTCATATTGAAACAGTAAAAGTGAAACGAATTTTCTTGTCATCAACTTCATTACGGAATTTTAAATTCATTTGTTTCCGATGCAACCCATAATACTTTTAATTATTAAAAATGTATGGGACACCTGAATGAATTTTTATGGCCGCCTGCTAATATATTGATTTTTTACATATGTTAACTTTCGATGATGTCTATATGTACCTTGAGGGAGTTTCCAGATCAACTTATTTATGTAAAAAGTATGACTTCATTTTCCGCTTACAAACATGAAAGGGGGCAACTCATTTAGTTTTTTACAAAATCTCGTCTAATTATCGGCTGTATTTCATTATTTTAGTAATTGTTAAGTTTAAATTGAATTTTTAAATTAAAATTACTACTTATTAGTAGAAATTTTCTCTGAAACAAGTTATTAGCCTACAGTTCAGGAGTTCGGATCAAAGAATATATTTCATTATCTTGGAAATTGTTGAATATTAACATATTTTGCTATAATTTACTATAATAATTGTTATTTGATTATAATTTTAACATTTTTTGTCATTTGTAATGTTATTATTATGAATTACTTATTTAAATCAAGGCTTAAATCTTCGCGGCAAAAATACTTAAAACTTGAAGTCTATATGGGTACGCAACTTTTGGTTTTTGCGCTTTGCGCTCGATAATGTATTTAATTTACGCTGCATGCTCGATCTTTCTACTTCCCAACATTCGTGCTCAAACTTTTTAAAAGTAAAGGCCAAATCATCGACAAAACTATAATTTGATGATTGCGAATTAATTTTTGTTAAAGCTTCTTCGGCTTAAACAAGCACATTCTCATCACGTATTTTGTGCTTCGCCCGCGATTTTTTCCAAAATGCGAACTTTTCTACCTTTCGTTTAACACTATTATCTCAAATGCATATTAAATTTATTTTTGTATCTCGGACCGTGATTGCTTATTCAGTTATTGGAAAATAAAGTACAAATTTTATTTATGATGAATAATTTAATATTTTTGTTCCTTATTTTGCTCTAAATTTTGTTCTCAGCTACCCTGAAAAATGTATCGTTTTAATAAAATTATATTATTACAATTCATTATATACATGGGAATTGAAACAGACATATTTTTACTGTCTTTTTTTATAAATTAAAGAGTTCGCCTTCTATAAATAAACAATTTTGTTATTAAAAAATTTAATTTTTAATTTTCAATATGTTTTAAGATTAAAACGAAGCATAAAATAAAAACAACGCGTTCCCTAAAACATTATTAATAACGGATTTTATTCTTTTTTGTGGGTGAATAAATTTCGTCCATTTATTATTTTCGTAGTTTGTGTCTTTTGTCCTAAAAATTAAATTTTTTTACTTGTTATGTTGTTATGACAGTCT
>NC_046661.1:42467677-42490821 GCF_010883055.1 Belonocnema kinseyi | reverse complement strand
ATGCGTTTACGTTATACTCCTCAGAAACAGTTTTTCCTTGTTTCCGATGACCTTTTTTTTAGTCCGCCACTGAATGTACTAGAAGAGAACCTTTCAATCATTCAATTTTACCCTGGATTAAAATAGCAACACCAGCAATGTCCTAAAATTTACTCTTCGGAGCTCTACAACCAACTTCCATAATTCTTGACGTCTAATTTTTGACGTTGAATCGATCAGCTGCTAACTATTATTGACAATGAACCGACAGCCGGGACTCAGAGTCGGACTTGTCGTGTCCGTCGCCCACTGGCGAAAAATTATTTTTACTGGTTTTGTTATTAACTAAAAATTGTTTCACACCATTTCAAAAAACTCACAAGAATATTTTACCATTAGAAAATTTTAATTATTTTCTGAAGATGCACATTTCTCAATATGGGACGAATTTTCGAGTATCACATTCTAAGATGTTCCTCGATTTTTTTAAATCGAGGCATCTACTGTATCGACGTGAAAAGTTTATTTTCTATTCCTATAGTATTTCACTAGAAAACTGTCTTCGTAATTATAAAAATTTTGATATATGCAAACGTTCCTTAGTGATTTCTGAATAAGTTTCTAAATCCTGCACACGGTATCTCAATCCGTGTGGACGTAATGAGGACAAAAAAAAATGAAAATCATTTCATTTTGTACACAAAAATTGCATGAACGAACTTAGTCACGTGATCTCGATTTTATCGACGTTCAAAGTTTCTTTTTTTCTCCGCTAAAAATCGCTAAAAATGCTCAAAAAATAATTAAATGTTACGTGTGTGCAGATACTTATTTGTTGGTTTGCAACGAAAGTGCAAATTTGATTGCTTATATTAATTTTTGTCAAGGTTTAGACGATTTAGTTCAAAATTGGTCTCAGTGTTAATATACGCGAATCAAAAAATCTGAAATGCATCAAACCAAAAATTATCTGTAAGTCTGCAAGGTGCTATAACTCGAATGGTAATAACCTATTTTATCAATTTATAAATTAACTTTATTTTAAATTATAAACATATTGATGTATAAAAACGTTCTTTAGTGCTTTTTATTTAATCCGTCAAATTTTAAACACGATATCTCAATACGTATGGACACAGTGAACACCAAGAAAAATTTTCTTAAGCGGGGACTATTTTGGTCACGTGGTCACCGAAGAGCATGCCTTTAAAATAAAGATAAAGTTTTTTTTAAATATGCGGAACATACATAAAAGAGTTAAATTTGTATTATTATAATATTATATTCTAATTAATTTGTTTGATGAAAAATCGTTTTTCACATATCTTTAGTGACATGAGAATGATAATTGCTTATGGACTATTTCAAGTGGCACTGAAATATGTTATTTCAAATGTGCCGACTTCTTGTGGTCCTTATGCAGTTGTTATTCTCATGCCTTTTTTTATATCACAGCTGAATGATGAACTCGCCAGAAAAAAGAGAAGGGGCCCTCCCTAGGTCTGCCCATTCCTAGGTCTGGCCCTCCCTATGTTTCCCGATCAGAAATAGGGAAAACTAGCCGGGGCCGTTCCAAAGCCCGATCTTATTTCTATATGGTTTCTTATATTTTAATGGAGACATATGGAAATGTAATTTCTGATACTTTAATAAATTTTCGCAGCGAAGAAGAAGATTGCTTTTAATTTTTCGATGATATATACACCTTTCTGTAAGTGGTTTAGTGATCTCATCCGAGACGAGAAATACCGAGCCTGGCTTGCTTTCGTCTCGGTCATTCCTCGGTTCCGTCTCGTTTTCCTGAGCCCATTCCTCGGTTTATCTCGTCAATTTCTTCCTCGCCCCGTCTCGTCCGTACTCGGTCTCGACTCGGTTTTTTCGAGGAATGGAACAGCTGTGCGCTGGTGGAGCGGGCAGTTCGCAGGAGCATTCTTTTGCCAGTCTGTCGCGCTAATACTAATTAGCGTTCTTTAATGAATAGTTAAAGTCTAAATATGCTTATAAATTATATTTTTTGTCCATTGCTGATTAATTTGATATCAAACACGACTATTTTGGGATCATTTCACAGATTTAACTTTACTGTACCAGTATATCATTTTCTTCAATGAAACTTTTATTCTGCCAATTATAAGAATAGAATATATGAAATAAGAAAGTAAAAATATAGGTATATTTTCAAGTCACGTAGAGTTTAAAGAATTTAACACTAATTTAATCTTTTATTTTTCGAAGTACAATTTCAAATATATTTGTCATTACATTTATAAATTCGAATGTGCGTAACTACTTGCACAGTCGTAAGTCGTAAGTGCGTAACTAATAGTCGATTTCATAATTAACTCCTGCGAAATTCATGTATCTTTATTTGTATATTCATATATGTATATTTGTATATTCATGTATATAAAAAATGTTTTAATTCGGAAACGAATTATCACTTAGAATTTTCCTTTGGTAACTCTTATAACATTCATATCTGAAATTATTCGGAATAAAATTTAAAAAAGTTTAATCGCAGGATTTTGGAAAAATCGTGAATGTTATTTTTGTTTATTAGTCACCATAATGAGATCACAACTTTTTCAAATAATCGCTCGGGTTTTGTAAATTTCACGAAAAGTTACACTAGAAATTTAATTTTGCTATAATTTAAAAATATTAAAATAATTTTACATAAATTTCAAGATCTCTCATAGAATTTACACGCTTGAAAGGATTTGAAGAAATTCACAGTGATTTTAATCTATTTATAGGACTGCACACATATAGAATATATTTTCATGTCTTAAAATTATTAAGACAGATTTCTAAAATATTTAACAAATATTTCAAAGAATTGATCAGGCTTTTTAAATATATCTAAAAACTTCACAAAGAATTCAATATTTCTACAATTTTAAAAGATTAAAATAGGTTTCACATAAATTTCAACATCTAACATAGACTTTACACGCTTTAAAGGATTTCAAAAAATTCACAAAGATTTTAATTTATTTAAAGGGCTGGACGAAGATTTAAAGTATTTTTATGTTTTTAAATTAATACAACAGATTTATAAAAGATTTCACAAATATTTCAAAGAATTTATTTGGTTTTGTAAATATCTTTAAAAGTTTCACAAAGAATTCAATTTTGCCACAATTTTAAAACATTAAAAAAGATTTCACATAAAATTCAAGATGTATCATAGAATTTCCACGCTTTTAAAGATTTCAAGAAATTCACAAAGATTTAAATCTATTTATAGGATTGACACAAATATTTAAAATATTTTCATGTTTTAAAGTTATTACAAAAGATTTATAAAATAGTTTACAAATCTTTCAAAGAGTTGATCAGGCTTTTTAAATATTTCCATTAATTTCACAGAATTTGATTTTGCTAAAATTTCAAAAGATTGCAAAAGGTTTCACACCAATTTAAATATATGACATATACTTTACACGCTTTAAAAGATTTTAAAAAATTCACAAAGAATTCAAAGAATTGATCAGGCTTTTTAAATATATCTAAAAACTTCACAAAGAATTCAATTTTTCAACAATTTTAAAAGATTAAAAAAGATTTCACATAAATTTCGAGATCTAACATAGAGTGTACACGCTTTAAAAGATTTCAAGAAATTCACAAATATTTTAATCTATTTAAAGGATTGCATAAAGATTAAAAATATTTTTATGTTTTTAAATTATTACAACATATTTCTGAAAGATTTCACAAATATTTCAAAGAATTGATCGGGTGTTGTAAATATCTCTAAAAGTTTCACAAATAATTTAATTTTGCTACAATTGTTCAAGCGTTTTTACAAATAAAAAAATATCGTGTTTTATATAAAATTTATTAGGATAGAACAAGTAATCCGAAAATATATAATTCAAAAAATCGATTGGTATATTTAAAAAAATTTTTTTTTGCTCCAACGTCTCATATGAGTATTATTACTGACTTATTTGTTACTTAGTACTTATTATACATTAAAATTAGACAGTGCAACATTTTTAAATTCTTATTTAAAATATAAAAGATTAAATCAGTGTTAAATTCGTTAAACTCCAAAGGACTTTAAAATATGCATATCTTTTTAACTCTCTGTTTCATATATTCTGTTATAATTGGCAGAATGTATTAAAAACATAGCATACTAATAAAATGAATTTTATCTTTGAAAAAGTCAAAACATGCTCGTGTTTGATATTAAATTATTCAGTAATAGCCAAACAAATATAATATATAATTATATTTTGAATTTAAGTATACATTAAAGAACGTTAATTAGCATTAGCGCGTCAGAGTGGCATAAGAATGCTCTGAATGCTTCCGCGAGCTGTTCTCTCTGCTAGCGCGCATTTGTCGCATTCCTCGGAAAAACCGAGGCGAGAAACGAAGAAGGACACCATGAGACAAGGAAGAATGATACGAGGCAAAACGAGACGAGAAATATCGAGACAAGCAGGTATGTCTCGTCCCGTCTCGTCTCGTTCCTTGGGATTTCTCGCTCGGCGGCAACACTAAAGTGGTTTGATAGCTGTAATTCATTGCTGGTTGATTAAAGTATATGAAATAAACACTATTAATTCCATGCAGCTACATAATCGCGCAAAGGCTTTCTGGTAATTTCAGCCCGCGAAAGGCGCAGCATCTGCGCTCTGTACAAAAAATTATTTCGAGTGAGAAAATATATCTCCGCGCTAACTAGGAAATTTTTCTATGAAGTGAGGTTTTTAATTCGCATGAAAAACCGTATTAATTTCGTCAAATTTGATGAGTACTTGAATCAACATAACGTCGTTTCAATGAAATTCCCTTTCCTTTGAAATATTCCTCACAAGAGGAGACTTAAAAATATAATCTAGTAACGATTCGTATTACAACTTCGTGGAATGATTTATTTTAATTCAAAAAAGGATCTCGTGATTAAAAATAAAACATGCATTATAACTATTATTTTCCGGGTCTTTTGAAGATTTAAGTACCTGCTAAAATGGGATTGCATCTTTACTTAAACTTTTTATTTTTGTATAAATGTAATTTCTACTAAAGCAAAAATAATCTGATTAGATTTAATGAATATTCATGGAAACTGTTGCAGCATAAAGGTAAACCAATTTTGTCACGAGCGATAATCCCAAAGTCTCATTTTTGATCTGATTGACATAAATCAGAATTGTTGTTATTTCCTAGATCCGCAAAAGTATGTTGACAATGCAGGCAAAGCTTTTGTCGGTTGTAGTCTAATGTTGTTTGTGCACGCGCGCAAGTACATTACGGTTGACATCGGGTGAGCTAACATGCTAAAAATACTTAGGAGATCGTCTTGTTATCCTGCGTTCAAATAGAAACTCACGTTGATTTTACGGTCGTTCTCTCCGAACAAATACTCCTTAATTGAAAGTACCGTCGTTCCGGGCGTTGCGTCGTGCCCCCCAGGTCGACGTAAAAGGCCAGCCCTTATCGATCCGGATAGCAGTACGTCTTCCACAAAATTTTGACTCAGATTCAGAATGTCGCGATTCATTTACGCTTAATTCACAGTCACCGTTTGCGCACCGTTATCTTGTACATACGTCGATTTTTAGTCGAACTCTTTAACTGTCGCCAATATAAAGTTGTCGGATAAATGATCATATTTGGCAGAAATCTAATTTAAACATTTTTTACATTCTAGAAAAAGTTTGAAATCTATGTGACACGCATGGATTCTTGCAGATAATGATCCATATCCAAATTTGTTTTCTTGATCGACATCAGTAAGAGGTGAGGGTATACGAAAGGCCACAGTGGTCCACATGGGTGAAGGGGGGGGGGGGTCACGAGCGTGTCCCTTCCCCAAGTATTTTTGTTTGTTTACATTAGTTAACGAGTCGAGGCACAAAAATTCTAGCCACAAACACGTGCGTGGTTGCTACTACTCATAATTTTTTGTTTTATTTTCGTTTTACAAGGAATAGAAAAAAAACCACGTGGTTTATGGAAGCCCCCTAATCTGAATCCGAATCTAAATCTTTTATTTTTTATCCAAACAGCTAGGAAAATTTAAATTAATGCCATAAGTTATATTAATCTTGAAATTCGATTTTGCAATGAATTAACAACGATTGTGAGATATGTCATTCTTATAGGGAACAGTCTTGCTTCTCGCAAGTGGTTCCGAGGTCGATACCGAGTTACAATGTTGTACAATAGACTGCGTAATTATCACACTGACTAACGAAGAGTGCAGTTTGTTGATGTCGGCCTCAAGCGTTGACGCCACTTACGTGTGGAGTGATATTCGCGATAGTGTCTTGTTACGCAACCGCCGTTTTTTAATGACCTCGCGAAACATAGTTACGCCTTCAGATGAACTTTAAAAACTCAGAAGTCACTGAACGTCTATGAGTAATTTTCAATTGATTTAAAGTTTAAAATGAATTTCTCAAGTGCAGAATATATTTTCTCAGTCATGTTCCATTCTTTTGTCGATTGATGACCTTTCAGTTTCGTGAAATAAAATAAAATATTAAACATTTCAAGTTAGCGTATCAGAACCTGGTATTCTGACCTCAAATTTCGGAGGGTTTATTGTATTTCCTGAAACTGAAAGGCCTTTAACCGATATAAGAATTTAACAGAATTGCGCAAATACAATAAAATAAAATATCAAACATTTAAAGTTTGTGTGTCAGAATCGGGTATTCTAATCTCAAATTTCGGAGGGTTGATTGTATTTCCTGAAACTGAAAGGTGGTGCGGCATGTTTACACGAGTAATGCATCCATCAAAATCGTCACGTTACGCGTCACGCTCCAGCAAGCTAGTATGATGAGTGAACGTATTCATTGAATTATTCAAGGAATTCTTATAATTCATGGAATTCGTACAATTGAAGGAATTCGTGGACTACGCAGAATTCGTGGAAATCAAGGAATCCATGGAATTCAAGCAATGCATAGAATTTATGGAATTCAAAGAGTTCATGGAATTCGTGAAATTCACGGAATTCGCAAAAGTTACGGAATTCAAGGAATTTATAGAATGCACGGAAATCGTGGAATTCATTCAATTCGTGGAATTTGCGGGATTCATGCAATTCACGAAATTCATGAAATTCAAGAAATTAATGGACTTCATGGAATTAATGGAATGCACATAATTTAACGAATTCTCGAAATTTATGGATTTACGGAATTTACAAAATTCACAGAATGCTCGGAATTCACGAAAATGATTAAATTCTACGAATGCATGGAATTAGCGGAGTTGTTTGAATTCATTACACTTTAACGTACTTTCAATGTTTCACTTGATTCTTGCCAGATTGTTACTTATCATAGATTTTACTGTTTCTTAAAAGATACATAAAGACATATTTATAAATAGGTCCATTTTGCAATTCATATACACATTTTTGCTAAGAAAATATTGTTCAAAATAATAATACATTTTTTAAACAATTATTTTTTGTTAAACTTTAATTAAGTATTTTTTTGCTGTAACTGTTCCTGTGTTAAAAAGTTTTAAAAAATGTACAATAAATGATCAGAAATGATAATAGTTGCAACAATGTATTTTATAAATTGAGGAATAAACAACTTGCGAAGCACACATTTTCATATTTCCAGTTATTTGCTAATTCACTGAAAACTACGAAATGTCTAAAAATATAAAGCTTTTGATTTTCAATTAATTGGGGGAAAGAGCACGTATTCTTAATTTTTGATTTTTGAAAAGACCGGGTCCTTTATAGGAGAGTGTATAGGCGAATGTACTAACGTTGTGAAGCGCTTGAATCTGCTAACCATGGAATTGTAGACGGCGTCGTGTCTTTTCTTAAAAAATGGATATTTTCGTCAATTTTCAATGAATCGATCTAAAATTTTCCATAAATCTTCCTCCCATATTGAGGAATAAATGTCTCACTGTTAGTTGTTTTAACTCTAAAATTCACTCGATACTTTTCTTCGCCGAAGCTAAAAAACGTGCTTACCGTCAGGTCTCCATTTGCAATTAATTATTATTAAACAATTGGAATTTTGACTTTTGTCTTTCTTTTTTAGGCATCGCTAGGGTATAATGTGTATGTATACCAAATTTCAAACAGTTTAAATAATATTTGTCTGAGTGGAGACGATTTATGTTCTAAAATATAATTAGATTTGGCGAAATTTTTTACCCTTTTTTCAATTTTATTATTAATATATGCATCGGAAAGAAGAACATTAAATAGAAAAAAGTTCCGTCTTGTTATTATCTACAAGCCTATATTTTTCTAATTTCATTTTTTGAACTTTAAATGTTGGATACCAGAAGACGTTTGGACGATACTTTTACGCGTTTCCGAGCGCTCGTCCCCTTATTGTATCCGGATCCTCAATTATATAAATTCAAACAAATTTGGTTGTTTGATTCAAACATTTTTCTGAGTACATTTATCGTTCGACACAAAAACCGTAAAACTAAACATTTACGTTATACATTCTTAGAAAAAAGAGGGGAGATGAACTTTTGCTTCATGTTCTCACGCATTCCAATTTTCTTTCTAATACTCAAAGACACTTTTACCGTGCGTCCTCCAACTATCTGATAAAGTGCAAGAAAAAGTATTGGATCAGTGTAAAAGATTTTTTAGCGGTGCGAAAACATCAAACACTTTTCCAAAAACGACCGTTAACATTCGAAACGCACGCGTAAAAGAATTGGAAATTAAACTGAAAATGAAGTATATCAGCAGTTTTGCTTTTATTTTCCGGTAGACATGCAAGGTTTATTGAGTTGTGTATGACTGTAACCTTGGGCGTCCTTCGAAGGCGCTAGGCTGGTATGTATAATTTGCTAAAGGCCTGAGTCGCAGCATGACGGTAGGTCGGCAGTCGATCATTATCTCGCTGGAAGTCACCAGTGCATTGAATCAAGAAACCACTTTAAGGTCTTTAATAATAGCATGCACACTGAATTACGAGGGGCTTTTGTTCATTAGTGTGCCATTTCGGTTTAATTGAGACCTTTGACTCGCTGGCACTCTCACATGCTAGTAATGGATAGGTCCGCGTATAAAGTTCACTTTCGAGAAAGTTTAGAGGGAGCGTCGAAGTCTTGTAGTGTTGCAGTTGAGTAAAAAATGGGAGAAAGTAGATTTTCTAGGAAGAAAGAATAGAGATGTTGATGGATGAAGACCTTCTAATCATACAAGATGTGGGAAAAAGTCGAACTGCTTTTAAGGCGCTCATTTTCCTTAGAAATAAAATATTATTGCAGATATTTCAGCAATCTTACTTGCTAGCAGGCGTGACTATTATTATGCCTTTATCGTGCGAAATATAAAGCCTGGAACGTCTACTTTAAGTAGGTCATCGAATTCCCTCAGCATAAGTATGCTCCGTTTTAAAGTCCGTAACTTCTCGATTTACTGACTTTTTACTTTCGGGTAGAACTGAAACTGAGATGTCACGTTTGAAACATAACTCTAGTCACTTCCGATGCCCATTTATTGTATTCTAATGAATCAATGCTGAACAGCCTTTCTGCACTCACATTGTAATATCCGGCGTTCCATTCAAGAAAAACTCAGGCATTCGAATTGGAATCTCTTTGAACTTCTTGCTCGTTATACTACGCCCGTATGGGAAAAGTACTCCTAAAAAAAGTGGTATGTAATAAAGACAAAATAAGGAAAGACACTGATGGTGGTATTCAAAACAGAATGTACCAAAAAAGTTCATGATAATGTTAAAAATTCAAAAAATAATTTCTTGGGTTACTCGTTGCGAGTCAAAAGCTCATTTGGGGCAATCGCTATTCTGGAACGAATTCAGTTTAATTACCAGGCTCTCAGAAAATGCAATCACGGTTTGGGTTGTCTGCGCGTGATAATAATTAGGCAACGCCACTCGGCTTGGCAAATGTTGAAGTAAACGAGCCTCGGCATTGTTGGGTTGCCAAGACTTTTTGGTTCGACTTCTCAGTTCTTCTCTTTCGGCACCAAGACTGGCATTAGCTAACGGCTATTTTCTCGTAGCGAATCGCGTTTGGCGGATAGCTGCATAAAAGAAAGGCAGTATATTCGCCCTACTGGATGGCCGTTGGCTGAAGCTAATTAAAACTAATAATCCGCCACGGCTCGTTATGGCGCAATGGCTATTCCTATGCGATGCACAGGTATAACAATTAATATACAGGAAAATTCTACCGACGATTATAAATCTTTTCTGGAATAGCGGATGGTGACAGTTAATTCAGTATATTTAGTATTGTAACAAATCGAATTGCAGGTAAAAAGTTGATAAAATATAGTTGGAAATATTATGCATATTGGAAGCTACAATATGTACTTGTATCTCATTTCCGTAGGACATGTCAATCACCCATTTGCATATTTGGTCTATTTCAGATATATTTCTATCTTCTTACCATTTTCTTTTTCATCATCTTTTCTTCCTTTTATTCTGACTTACAAGCATGTGTTGATGCAGTACTTGTTGCATATTCTCAAGGGATAAAAAGCTACATTCACCAAAATTATTAGTTAGGGCAAAGAACTGCTAAAGTGAAAACGATGTCCTCAATGCGCAATGTCTGGTCTTGCGTCCACATTTTCATTGTATCTTTTACAATTACGGGTATTGCGAGAAGAATTCATAATACTATCAACTTATCTGTCCTTTTTGATTACTTCTTTTCTTTTAACACGATCATGATTCGAAGAAAATTGAAATGCATTCGTCTGTCTTTCTATATTTTGTAATAATTAAGGAACTTCACAAGCAAACACGATTATTGACATCGTAGTTGTTTGATTTACAAAGTACACCTGCTTAAAAGTTAGAAAATTGTTTAAAAGACAGTGAACTTCGATGCTCATTTTTAAAGTAAAAAAATCTATGTAATTAAACACTCCACATTGATAAATTTTATTCGTAACTCACTGTTTAAACATATTCTTTACATGTATGACATATTAGTTATGCAAAATACATTACAAAACGTAAAAACAAGCATTCAGGCGTTGACCAGAAGGTCAGGCCTGGGCCTGGTCAAAAGGGTAATTTTTTTATGGCTGGCCCCAGGCCATACCGTATGGTCAGCCGCGAGTTATTGGCAGGCTGACATTTGTGATACTTTGTCGAAGTATTTCAACAAAAATTTACGAACTTAGATTTGGTTTCTTCTTGGCTAGCTGATCAGCACCAAACCTGGGCCAGACCAGACTGTCAAGGTGTTAAGAAAAAATTCGTGCTTTGATAGTCTGAATTCCTTATTTTCTATCACTTTAAACACCCTGTAACTTTGTTGAAATGTGTCAAAAAATTTTCCTGTTTTTACTTAGGATTTGTTTATTCTTGGCCTGCTGACTAGCGCCAGGTCTGGGCCAGGCCAGACATTCCAGACCGTACGTAAAATGGTTGATCTTGGCTCGCTTAACAACACCAGGTCAATTTAAAAAATTTACAATTTTTAAAATATTTTTATTAAACAGCATAAAAATTAACAAAGCGTACGTATGAATTGCGATGTTAACATAATTATCTACAAATAATAACTTACTCCTTTAAATCATTAGAAGTTCTTAATCACAATTTCTGAAATAGGTAAAAGTTTATTTTATTATTTTTATTAAAAATTTTCCTTTCCGTTTTTCTGAATTTACTTCTAGTGCAGAAAAAACACGTTCAAAATAACTAGAATTCTGCTGTGCTTGTATTTGCATGCATAAGTGATGACTAATTTTTGTTTTTAATATTAAGGGTGGTTCGTCTTAGGAGGCAGTCCGTCTCAGGCAACTTTCGCCTATCCGCCAGTGCATTCTCGAATGGGTAGGTCAAATTTGGTCTTCTGTTACGAATATACACTGCAGAACCATTGCGACATATATTCTCACTTTATACATGCTAATTGCAGGTATGTAAATGTGGATACAGGAGATGCATAATGTCCTTTTGGAAATGTTGTACGCGGGCCATTAGAGAGGGGTAGAGTCGTCGATAACTGACAGGCCGGCAATAATACGGCGACCACGTGCGCGCTTCATTAACGGTGTGATCCATTGTCGCCCTCGAATATGCAAATATAAGGTCCTTTAATCCATTTTGCTTGGAACCAGTAGCCGATGCATCACTTGATTTCAATATTAATACACATATTTACATGCACTCTTTTCTCCTTTTCTTCTTTTTATCTTTCCTTTAAGAATGTTTCAAATCCATGCATTGTGAAATGATATTTTTAGTAAGCTTGACTCTAATTTAACTTGTGAAAAATGATCCTTTCGGGCTTTCGGGTATTCGATACAGGAACAAGCTGTGCGAATCATGATTTCCATAGTTGACCGCATCTTTACGTCCTATCTGGACAATTAAATTACACAAACCATAAATGCTAGGATATAAATCAGACGTGTGAGTACTGACTTTTAATGCACATTATTCTAAAGTTGTAGATATAATGTCTGGATTCTCTGCTGATCAAGAATCAGTGATGAAAAGCATACTGAGTGAAGGATCCTAGCTTGCCTAACGTGCAGAATCGATCGCACATGCGCAGCATATATAGGTGAAAATCCCTGCGGATGATGACTTTACGAGCGCCTCTTAAGCAGTAAATCATCCCTGCAAAGCGACAGGTGTAGCGATACGACAACCGGAATTTCGCGCGCTGCTGACTGTCCAGATTGTAATTAAGATTAGAGGATCATATTGAAATTCATGTTCCTAACTTTTGGCTACAAAAATAATTGAAAACTGGTGATCTGAAAGCGGTAAAGGAATTTAGGGTGCAGTTCCGCATAGTACACGACGATAAATATGAAAAATCAAAGAAATACAGCACAATTGTGACACTCTTGTGACTGGTCACAGATTTAATGTTGGCCTAAACCGTAGCCATTTCCAGCGCGTCGAGGGGGCGGGAAGGCACCCCTGTGATTGGTTACAGAAATAATGTTGATCTAACCCTTACCCCTTTCCAAAGTTTCGTGAGGGGCGGGAAGGCACCTCTGTGACCGGTTACAGAAATAATGTTGTTCTAACCCTCAGCCATTTTCAACGTCTTGTGGGGTTCGCAGGGTAAAATTGTATTTCACATGAAATATATGTTTTAAAATATCTACAACTTTTATTTTAAGGTGTTTCGTAAATTTTTATTACCAACTAAGATAAACTCAAAAAACCATGATTTTTATGGGATTTTCATGGTTTTCAACATCAAAACCAAATTTGCCGGTATTTTTACTATTATTTTCGTAATTACCTAGTCAAAATACATGGATATATATAGTTTCAAATTATTCAGAGGTACATACTATTATGAAATTTCTCCGGAATTTATAAAGTCGTTTCGTAAATACATTTTTTACAAAAATTATCTGAGATTTATTTGATCTTGAACTTTATTTAGTTTTGTACAATTAGTGTCTCTGAGAAATCAAAGGAGCTCAATTGTTTCAAAGATCCTGCACTTGAAAATTGGAAGCTCAATTAACGTAGCAGGGAGTGCATTTAGCAGAAGAAAAACTGGCGAGTGGATGATTAAACGTGGATTTTCTTCAAAGTTTAACCTCTCCTTAAAGCGATCGGAGCTGAGATTCTCGTAAATGGTGAGATAAAAAGAGACTCAAAACTGGGGTAATTAATTAAGGCTGTAGCGGGAGCAGTAACCGGTGTAACAAATTTCAACTTTTTGCATTCGTGGCGAAGAAAGGCCAGCCCCCCACCCTCTGGGAGGCGAGAAAGTAGTGCACCGTGGAAGGCTGTGTCCATTACTGTTTACAAAGTTTATTTGCTCCCGTCGTTGCCGTATTTTTTATACAACGCCCGTCACGGCATGACTCTACTTCGTTCGCTGGACAATGCTTATCGCCTTCCATTATTACTGCACCCTTTGCTCTGTTTCGCTTTCTGTCTGCAATAGTATTTTATGCACCTAGTGGAAGAAGAAAGCATTTTTCGACGAGTGTAGACGAGTCAAAAAAGTGCTTCTCCCCCTTGGTGCATACGATATTTTTTTCACAAATGGATGATTTCAGACAATTCTTGATATACAATCATGATTTCAGTCTGCGTTATCAAAAATTCAATACAAAAATTTCCGAACATTTGTGTTAATTTACAGTAATTTTAGGGGTAAGTTATTATCACTCACCATAAATTTCCCAAATTTCAATAAAAAAATTTGCGGATGATTTTCGGTCATTTAAGCTTTCCAACAGACGTATGACAAGTCTAAGAGGTTGAATCGAACCCTTTCCGGTAGTCAATTCAGGCCATTGATAGAATGCGTTGATGGGCTGCTGCGTCTTTGTAGATGCCCCTGTCAATTAGGAAGTTCTGTCGGCAGCTTGCTACTCCTTTTCCCAAACATGTCCGTACATCTCTCTCTATACAATCTCAATTTTTCGAACAATTCTGTTGTTCAGGACAGCTTTAAAGATCTTATAAAGCATATTTAAACAAGTTATTGGCCTGTTATTCTCTATGTTGGAAATATTGCCTTTTTTCGGAAAGAGTATAGTACGTCCTAACCCCAGCCACTGCGAAAAGGGCTCTTCTGACTTTAAATATGAGGTGATTGTGCGAGCCAGATGTTGGCGTCTAGAAGTAATCATCTTCCACCAGAAGTCCTTGATGCCACCTGATCAAGCAGCAGAAAAATTTTTCATACCGCCAAGTACTTTTTTCACTCTTTCAGCAGTGATTGATGGTTATTCCTGCTGAGATGTTGTGAGGTTGTCGCAAAACTTCTTGAAGCGTATAATATTATCAGTATCTTCTTTCAACTCCAGTGTTTTCATGATCTTGTATGCCTCTTTCCAAATAGTCTCTACCTCGTTAGGTTCGGGTGGATTTTTAACAGAAACATAATGATCGCTGAAGAGGAACGATGGGTTAGCGAGAAACTTTTGAGAAGCTTGGACTTGTTCAGTGTGTGATTAAAGATCCTCAGTTCTTAAGTGAACTTTCGAACGCTTTGCGTGAATGGTCTAACAGATGTTTATAGTCAATCACGCATTCAACACGCAACGCATTCTTTCTTGCCCATTCAATATTCTTGTTCAGTTGACGTGATCTTGTCTTGACGTGATTGGTCTTTTGATCTATCGTCGATTGTAGCTTTCGATTTGCATTGGCCAAAGGTCTCGCAGCACCATAAACTGAAAAATTAATGGAGGCTTCCATTTCAGCCTGATATTTGAGCTCAGGAGGAACCTGAATGTTAATGTTCTTCCTTAGTCTAAAATCGCTATCATCTGTCAGAAGGCGGCTGCTTTCCGCGGTTCGTCTTAATTTCTCTTCCTTATCTTCATCTGCAGATTGTTCAAGTAGCAGTTGGGGAAACGTTCCGCGTACATATATGCATTTTTTAAGAAGTAGGCACGTTAATTTCACAATGGAAGATGTGAAACGTGCTGAAGCTATGGTTGTTTCCGACACTGCAGTGTACGGATACGCGCTATAAAACCACCACGAGCAGAGAAAATGCTGAAATTGTAGACTTCTAGCAAGTCATCCTTAAGCTAATTTTTCACTCAATGTGGGCGTTTCGCCGGGTCGTCGTGTTTCCATATAAATTATTTTCAGCGCCCTGAGCTCTAGGGTGATCGGCACTGTTTGCCAACCAATTGTCGGGTGCTGTGTGCGTTCGATCATTTGGAACCGCATCGACAACTTTTTGATTGATTGAGGATGTCATTGCTGTTCGTATGAGCAGATAAGGAAAGAGTTCGTCCTTTCTTTTAGAGGCCTACATGCAAGTATGAGGCTGACTACTCTGAGAGGTCGCCCGGTATTCCATAGTCACCTTTTAAGACAACTCGCCCAGGTGTCATTCAGCTTTCGGCACGGTTGTTACGCCTCCGCTTAAGGGTTATTCTTTCGGGACAATCAATGTCGAGCGAACCTTATGATTGCCAGGTGCGTCTGCAAGGACGCAGCAGCCCGTCAGTGCGTCCAGTCAATAGCCGGGATATGCTACCGGAAAGCTTTCGCTTCAGCTTTTCATAGGCTTATCATCCGTATATTGGAAAAGCTTTGAAGGTTCATCCACATACAGTGAGATGTATAAAGAGATTCATGCCCCTTTGGAAAACTATATTTAGTATGTCATCTGGAAATTATCGCGTGACAAGGAACAACGTCACCTCGCACTCTCGCACTATGCAATTCTACTGGATACCTCTTTCGGCAACACTATTCATCGCGATAATAAAGTCACGTATGGCAAGCAAACTTCAAACTTATTTAAATATCGTCAAAGAGTACACAGGAGACATTGGATGACTCTGAGATTGTGGATATAAGTGTTATTATACATCTTGCACTGGAAAAACCTATACATACGAGTACCTTGGCGTGTCTCATTCAGGATGTAACATTAGTAAAGGAGTCTTTCCGTAACATATATAAGCATCTTCTTCGACAGATTTGGTCTCCAATCTATCGGCCTTGAACTAGGTGTCTGTGACTAAGATTCTTGCCGTCCCGGTTCTACTCTACTCGTTTGGTGTAGTTCAATGGACGAAGAACGAGCTTACGGTCTTACGGCCCTTGATATCGCCATGCATAACATCATGCATATGCATAAGAACGTGTATATCAATTCATCCATTCCGCGATTATACATCTCAAGCCGCCAAGGCAGATGCGGACTTTTGAATCTCCAATGTCTTCATCACCAAATTGTACTGAGTGAAGTTCGCATCTTTATACATGGCAGAGATCATCTCCTAAAGATGGCCCGGAAACACAAAATGATTGGCAAAGGAGCGTTCCTTCACAATGTCGTAGAGCAGGCGGACGAGACTTTTGGCCTGAATTTTAACATCGGAAGTGAGGAAAGTACATTTAATTGCCTCTCTTCTAAAAGCCGAAGTAAAGAAAGAGTTTGAAAAATTCCATCGATTGTTACATGACAAGAAAATTCATGGAAATGTTCATAGAAATGTAGAAAATCAATCGTTGTTGACTGATCAAATTTTTGCTTCCCTCGGATCATCAGGACTTTCCTCAGGTACAGAGGGTTTCATTTATGCATGCCAGGACAGTGTTATTTCTGTCTGCGTATACCGTGGCCACATTTTACGTTAAGAATCTCCCAGCGATAGGTGCAAAGCGTGTTATGCATATGCTGATTACCTAGAACAGATACTATTCGAGTCTTCCACACGGAGAAAAATGGAAGGTCTGTTTAGCAATATAAACGTACAAACAGACCATATTGCAGGGTCGACTATAGGACAGCTCTTGAATATGCCTATAGCGACTATCTCTATAAAGAAAAAACAAGAGGTCCAAATCGACAATCTCAGAAAGTCGACTCGATTTCCTCAGACCGTCGTCTCGGTCATCTCAAGCTGGCTGACCCGGTCATTGTGAAGGGTCAGTTTGGAAATCTCAGATGGTCGATTTGATTTTATCAGACATTCAACTGGGACGTATTTAATGGTCGATTCGGTTATCTTAGATTTTTCACACAGTCATTTGGGATGGGCGATTCGATCATTTTAAGGGTCGACTTGATTATTTCAAAGTGTCAATATAGATATGTAAGCGAGGAAATTTCGGTTATCGCAAAGCATCGATTCGAAAATCTGAGATGGTGAAAAGGACTATTGATGATAGTCAAATATATATTTTTGAATTATTTTAAAACAAACTTTTGATTCTCTATATCTGAACTGGCATGAGGTACTACTATGTAAATCTACTATGTAAATCTATTTAAGATAAGTGGGAAGTCCTTTATCAATTGATTTAGAGTAGGAATTCCGATAATAATCATTAATCAAAAAATTACTAATGCGTATAAAAATCGTTAAAAATGTAATTAATAAAAAATAATTATTTACGAATTCAATGCTAACGCTTTTTCTACGAATTAGTAGTTTTTTTTCACTGATGATTGGTATAGATTGAAATCTATTCATAAATTGATAAAAGTCATCGCACTATTCAATTAGTACAAATTCATAAGAATTCAGATACAGAGTATAAAATATTTACCATAGTATTTATAAAACTTTACATAAATTATAAATTATTAAAGTATAAAATATAATTGTAATAAGACAAATTATAAATTAATTATGAAAGGGTTAAAATTCGATAAATACTTTAAATATAAATGCATAGTTTTTATTATTAAATAGAACTTATATGATATTACTGGTACGATATAATCAACTTTAATCTAAAAAGTACTACTAGTGCAGGTTTAAGTTAAATACTACAACTACAATGGTTAAATTTAAAAAATCTCTTGCCAGCTGCTTTCCTGCTTTTTGATCCGCCCCATAAATATTCACTAGAAAAATGTAAATAGTAAATTAGTATAAAAACCATTAAATCATTTTTTTATTTAAATAAAATAAAAGTTAATAAGGTAGAAAGTCAAATGTTTTGGAAAAAGTGAATTTTTAAGAAAAAAAAGATCATTCTTCAACAAAAAAGATGACTTTCAAAAAAAAATATCAATTTAACACAAGATTCTCAACCAAAAAATGAAACTATCAACAAAGAAGAAGAATTTTCTACCCCAAAAGATAAATTTTGTACAAAATAGTTAAACTTTGAACCAAAAAGTTGAACTTTTAACAAAGGAGATTCACAGAAAGAAAAAAATGTCATCCTTGCAGCGATTTCAGAGTAAATTTTACATGTTACAACTCTATTTAATCTTTTTTTGTTTCAGTGCCATAAAATTCAACTGTATCTGCTTGAAAAAAACTCGAAACAAAAAGTACTTCTGTTCTTTCATTTTTAGTTTTTCTTTTTACCCAAAAAGAATAGTTTTTAACAAAATACCTGAACTTTCTACCCAACAGTATACATTTTTAACTTATGCAGTGTACAGGATACATTTTCAACTGAAAATGGTACATATAATTTAATTTTCAGACAAAAAATCTATTAAAAAAAATATATAAAAAAAAACAATTTTCAACCAAAAAGATGAATTTTCGACGAAGAGTATCTAATATTCTATTAAAAATATAAATTTGTAACTTATTGAATACACAGGCTACAGTTAGAACCAAACATGGAATAGTTAAATTTTTTGATTAAAAAAAGAATAATTTTAACAATAAAAATAGATTTGCAACAAAGCTTTTCAATACTTAACAAACAAACAAAAAATTATCGGGCCAGGAGATTGATGTTCTACAAAAAAGACGAATTTTGAACAAAATTAATAAATTTTTAGAAATTTCTTTAATTTCAAAGCCGAAAAGACAAATTATCTTCAAAAAATGTGTATTTCTAACATAGAAAATATGATTGTTCAACTTTTTTAACCAATTTAATTTTTTTTTAATTTTAAATTTAATTTTCAACCAAACATGAAACGAATTTCAATCAAAATAGTTACATTTTCAACCAACGAGATGAAGCTTCAAGAAAAAAAGAAGAATTTTTAACAAGATTCTCAATCAAAAAGAGCCATCAACAAACAAGGATGATTTCCTACCCAGAATACATTAACGGTTTAACCAAATAGTTAACTTTTAAGTTTATAAGATCAATTTTGTACCAAAAAAGAAAAGTTTTTCCAGAAAATTACATACACCTTTATCCACATAGTTTAATTTATAAATTAAAAAATAAATTTTTAGGTCAAAATGAAACTCTTAAAGTTTTATTTTTTAAAACTAATTTTTTTTCATTTAAAAGCATTATTTTTAATAAAAAAAACGTATCTTCTACAAAAAGTTGAATTTTCTACTATATAGTTGTTTTGCGAAACAAATTTTAGAATTTTTAAACAAATATGGAATATGTACATTTTTATTTGGAAAATATAATTTTTTATTCAAAAAAATATATTTGGAATAAAAAAAACTACTCCTTCACAAAAAAGTTGAATTTTCTACAACATAGTTGACTTTCCAATCAATTTGTCAAAATAGTTATATTTACATTATTTTTTTACCCCAAAAAGGAAAGTTTTAATAAAGGTGTTCAATTTTCTAGAAAACAGTTGAATTACTAAGATAAATTTTCTATACAAAATAGTGGTATTTTTAACCCGATAATATGAAGTTTCAATAAAAAGTGAGTTTGCAATAAAATAGTTAAATTGTAACTTAAAACGTTTATTTTTTGACTTAAAAAATAAAATTTCAAGAAAATACATACATTTTTAACCAAATAGTTGAATTTGTAATGGAGAAGATTACTTTTCTACCAAAAAAGACAATTTTTCGACAAACTACATAAATTTTGAATTAAACAGTTCAGGAATGGAACAGTTAATAAAACAGATATAAAAAATAACTATTTAATAACGACTAACTACTTATAAATATATTAATTGTGTTTTCACTGCAGTTCCAGCTCTCCATTCTCTGTATATAAGAGCACGAGTACGACCCTGTCCCTGCCATGTGTCCTTTAATGAATTTCAGGAGTGAATGTCAGAACTGAAAAATAAAGATTTAGTTTTAAATGAATAAATACAATTCAAGTTGATCCTGAATCGATTAATCCTAGAATTAACAGTGATTACTGAAATAATTATAATCTACTTCAAACTAACATTAACCTCAAAAAGATTAGAACTAAATGGCTTAAATCTCACATAACATATGGAAAATATTAACATCACAATTATTTATATATTTACAACAGGTACTTACAGAATAAGATCTTTTCCATTAATTCTCAATAAATGCACTCACTTTACACGGAAATCTTGGGTAAAACATTTTTTTTAATAGAAAGCTCTAAGCGTTCTACGAATTCTATATGCTAGCAAACGAGCGATACCGTTTAAATTTTCACGCGCATGATTGACACACAAAAATCAAGCAATTGACCATACGCAATGGCTTATCTGCTCCTTCATGGATGTTCGAAATGAGTGAAAACAATATGTGCGTATTCATCATGCCGAAAAGGATACCTTAGTTATCCCTGCTGGTGAGCCTGATGGTCTTATAAAAGTCAGACTGGCGATAAAATAAGAGTCTTTTTAACCATGTCGAAAAAAATTTGGAACGACCGTTCGACCATGTAGAAAGACTTTCGGGCTCTCTAAATTTTGACCATACAACTTTGTCCATCCATTTTTCTCCGTGCACTTACACGAGAACGACGTATCTCTGCAGACATAATATAATTCGGCCCTAAGAGTACTTTATTACCGGCTCTGACTGCAACATCAGTGCCAAGGAGAAGGTCAAGGCGGAGAGGTAACAAGACCTTGAGGGATCTGCTGCAACTGTACCCAAAATGTTCGATTAACATAAATGCCCTAGTGATCGGTGTCATATCCGCGTTTCAAAAATATGCTCAAACACTTGCGAGATGGATGCTGAAAGCCGTCATCCTTGGGTCACTTCGTGGTCTTAAAGCACACGAGGATTTCGCCGACCTGTCGTTATGATTTTGACGTGCCCTGTGGCCACCCATTTCATGGTCGTGCGACGTGGTCATAGTTGTGATTCACCGCTGTTCTACTGGGAGCAGGTGTCTCAGAATGACATTTGGCAAAATCTATTTTCACATTTACCAATCACTTCAAGATAAATCCAGAGTATCGAAAAAAATAGAAAATGAAAAATGTACATATTGCTTCTAATAAATACAACTTTTCAGCTTAGGTTAAAACCAACTAATCTAAAACTAAAAAGTGAATTTATCTAGGTCAGGGCAAAGAGTCAGTGCACGTCGATTCACTTTTTTCGGCACTGGTAATGTTTTTCTTACAGCCGGAGTAATAGCGACCTTTCAGATGCTACTGACTATTCGAAATTGGAGGGAAAGAGAAGAAATATTGTATCTCTTATCTCTAAGGAAGTGAGATATGGTATTTTCGACAGCAAGTCAATCGAAGAAGCACTTCAGTTCCTCGTGAAAGTCTTACCGATTCTACTTCTGATATTTTCACGACATAAAACCGTATTTCTGTCCTTCGATTTTGACCAAAATTACTATGAACGAGCTTTTCGTCGATTTTCTTCATTGTTAATAATATTTATATCCCAAAAGGAGGGTTTTTGTGTGCATATGATTGATTCTTATTGTTTCATCCTTATTTTTAATTAGTAATAAATACATATTGCAGAATTTTTTAAAGACGTATATGTATATATATATGTATGCCAAGTTCTAATTTTAAGGCACTCGAACGATAAATAGAGGATAACACGTACTTCACGCTTCCTCTCTCGCCAACGACAATCAATCCTCTTCAAAAGAAATAAAAAAACGTATATCTTCAGATGGAAAAAATACGAGGCGACGCAAGTTCCTTTTAACGGCGCCAAGAACACGATCCATTCCACTATTCCTACCCATTCCAGCCAACCAACGATCTCATCCACAGCAGCATTAATTTCCCTCCTTGTTCGATTGAAGCCTCATCTCTTTCTCTCCGTCGTGCAATTCGTTCGAATTATTGTCCAAACGGTGCTAAGGGCGGAAGTTAATGTTTTATCGGTATCTATACGTTTGGGAAACGGTTCTTGCAAATTCCGATCATGGAAGTGAGCCGGAAAGTCCCTCCGAAAAATTAAAACCTATTCAGATATATTTTGAAGCAGAGATTATTCGGAATTGTGTACTACGAAGATTATTATTTTAAAGATTCTGTTCTTTATACGTATAATCTCTAAACCTACACTAATTCCTGGAAATCCAGAAAATTAAATTTATTGGTAATACTCGATTGCGGAAATTGTTCAATATCTTCACGCAACAAGGATTTTTACATTTCCAACCTAACCTACTCATGATTATCCGGTCTCAGGATCTTTTGACCTGTTCCATAAACATTACTTGCGGATACGTTTCTCGTCTAACCAAGAGTTCGTGTCGACGAAAGAACAAAAAGGGAAGAAGGGAAAAAAGTGCGAAAAGGCAAAGTGCGTTTGGTGAGCGATCCCACCATCTAACTTTCGCTCTTCAATGAAAACTCGTTTCACGCGCATTCTTCGAGAGGACTTTGTTAAGTGGGGTGATGTGAACCATGTTTTTAAGAAGTCCAATATAAGTGCCAAGAATATTTTTTTCGCAAATCTGTTGGTCGTATGCTTCAAATAAAGTGGCATAATACATTATGGTACAGTATCGCTTTAAAAATTCCCATTCTTTGTTACAAAATTTTCATTTTTTGCAAGAAAAGTTTTTTGTTAATTTCCAAAATGATATATATACATCATTTTGGAAATTAACAAAAAACTTTTTTTGCAA
>NC_046661.1:42455029-42467577 GCF_010883055.1 Belonocnema kinseyi | reverse complement strand
CAAAAATTACTGGTAATGTTCAATTAAGTTTTTTCTATAGTTATAAATGGTAGTATGACAATAAAATGTTGCATGTTGCCCAAAAAAGTTAAAAACACTAATTAGAAACAATAAATACGCACATATAAAAGATAATAAACGATAAAATAGCGTCAGCTAAGAATGGTTTACATTTCCCCGCGAACGCTTTTTAATTCCGAAGGACGCCAAATAAACACAATGTAAGTAAATGACTAAATCTCTTCGCATTATAAAAGCCATTAAGGAAGCCAGCATTATGCATGTAGTTACCTCGAAAAAGCGATGAAAATTAACCCAAGAACACGTCTTCTTCGATCACTTGTCAAAACTGTCGTGAAATTTTTTTTCGGCAGTGTTTGGTATAAAGACTTGAAAAGCTTTGCGCAGTTGAAGTATTCATGACAAAAAAGTTTAGCACAGAAGCAGCAAATGGCACTACAATGTGTATAAGGATGTCGATTTTAAACAGAATAAATCGGCGTGGTCCACGTTACTCCATGGTTCACATCATGCCACTTGAACCTATATGTTGGCAGCGTGTGTGCAATTTGAGACCTTGGATTTATTGCACTCGCAAATCCATATTTATAGATATTACAAAGTTATTGAGAAAATTTATTACTCTGGATGGTATTATAATGAAACTGGCGCATTGTCAAAATAAATATTGAATTTTTACTCAGACTGTATTCGAAATAAGAAATTGTAGTTTTGACGATAACGCCACGAATTTAATGAATATTTTGGTAAGAAATTTTACTTGCGACGGTAGTGCTCTGAGACCTACAGAATTTTTGCGCATTAATCAGTATATGCTTTAATATTTAAACGTATTTAAATGATGTACCCTAACGCTTCTTTTAAACAAATTCACTTAGTATTAACGTACTCTAACGTCCAGGAATTTATTTCGCAGCCGCAGTTTTTTATACAAATAGAAACAGCTTAGGATGCGAAAATTAGATATGGCTTGATTCGTTAACGTCTTATGGATTAGAAAAGTTATGGAGTACAATTCTGTCGACAAAAGCAAGAAAGCCCATAACTTAAATTTTGGATATTGCACCGTATTCGGGATGGTTGCTAATATATTTCAATGGATAACAATTGTGAATTAGCTGCCAACTCCCAAGTTATCTGTTTTCTTGTTTTGTACGAAAGAATTTTACTACATAAGTGGAAACACTGGGCAGAAGCTCTTAAAATATAGTACGTAGATGAACAGGTTGCGTTCGGGGCAGAATTTCATTTTACTGACATTTGTGAACTTTCTAGGGTTCCTATCTCTGCTAAATTTAAATGCTTCTAATAGATTTTTGAAAGTTACAGTGGAGTGTGCGAACAATTATTTATATCAGAATGACAATATTTGCATATAGCAGAAAAGAATTTTTTAACTTTAGAAAATATGTACAGTGGACCTCAAAAGTCTCTTATGCGGTCCCTACTCTCATGCTAAGCGGGTCATTGAGCTATGGAAACTTAGAAAGTACTCGCACTCTTTGTTGCGATAAGACTATCGCCGCTGTATCAAAGCAGATTTTCCCTCATAGGCGAAGTTGGCAAGTCAAGAGCTCCATTTCTGATCACATGCAGGAGACCAATTATGCAACAAACGTCATGCCATCGATAAACTACAAGTTTTATACGATTTATTAAATAGTATATAAGGATTATATCTGTTATTATATATCTCATACATTATATCATATATAAAATTGGCTTCACGCTGCTTTATTAAATCCTGTCACAGTTCTTATAGCTCCCACAAGCAGATTTAGAGTTCCTGGTGAATGAAGGTTGAGAAGGCGTCAAGCTGAGTACGAGTCTGTACGTTAGATTCTTTTTCATGAATGAATTTACGCACTTCCTAACGCGTCCCTTTCCCACTTTCGGTTTCCCTTACTATCTTTCTCTCTCCCCTTTTTTAAAACCTACACTTAACCACGCGGCTCAAGCTGATCTGTCATCTGTGAAAGAAACTGCCTTAAAGAAGTGTCTGCTTATGTAAGGCATCATAATTAGGTATTTAAATAGGAATTCTTTTTAGCACCGCACTCAGTAAATACCAGATATATTTTTTATATCAAGTTGGATAAAAACTTTTTTCAAACAATTGACCTTTACATATAAAGCTGCGGATGTGGTTGCCCCCATCCCCTCATTAAAAATATTCGACGTTAGATAATTGTAGTTGTCGATTGTTTGCAGCGCTTTTATCCGAAGAATATGTCTGGGTTTACGGTACACAGGGGTGAGTCGGTACTTTTGAGACCTTTCGAATATTTATCGTCAAAAGGGAACACTAATCTCAACATTGATGTTTACGTCTTAAGACTTTAGCGTTTAATGATCTTATTTATTTATTTGAATTAGGATCTATCGTCCCCGCAAATCTACGGAATGCCAAATAATCTAACCCAACAATCTGTCCATGTGGTATTTTATGGACACGCTGAATGCCATTTGCGACATTGAAAAAAAAAAACGTAAAACATAAACATAAAACACGATTTAGGTTCAGGCCTGGGAAAATAATTCGGGGACTCCGAATGTAAACAGGCAAGGCTGCTTTAACACTTCTTCTTGTATGCCGAGAGATGACGGAACCTGATGCAGCTAACGCGCTGAGTGCGGCCCTCCAGTTTTTGTCACGCTTTAATGAACGCATCCTTTCCTCGTCGCCCCGTGACTCCTCTCATCGAAAACAGCCGCGGAGCATCTTTTTCCGGAACGCACAAATCCATTTTGTTGAAATCCAGGTTATAGTGTATTTAAATATATAAAAACAGAATCTAATGACTGAGTTCTTTGGTGGATTATGATTAACAATGATAAAAATCTACAAGTTTATTTAACGTATTATCGCAGTTCGTTCTTTCCACATCCAATAATGAGTTGCTATATATTAATTATGTATGATACATATAATTATTTTTACTGTTAGAGGCATTAAGTATGAAATTATTAGAAGAAATTTGTAAAATTTTGTATTAACATGAAAAACAATAATCTTTCAATTTTAGCTTCATCAAAACACTTAAAGTCGTTTGACGACTTTTAAAACTGGCAATTTGTCATTTTCTAAATTGCGAATTAAATAAGTTTAATTAAATTGGTTTTAGTTACATTATTTATAACTGGCTTATAGTACATTGTAAATAAATCTACCTTCATGCGAAGTATGAAAAAAATACCACAGTTAAGTTAATATATTTTTTAGATATAATAATATGTATCATAACATGTTATTACAAAAAAAAAAATAGATTAAATGTTTGAAAACTAAACCGCTTGGGAACGTCTTATTTGTACGTAACAAGTGTGAACTCTCAAGGATATTACAGATAAGGTTGAATTGTCGATTGGGATCCTGCCCACACGTACCGCAAATTAGTTAGGTAACAAAATATTGTCCCAAACATATTGTTTTGACTTTTTGAGATACTTGCAAAACTTATTCTATGAAATTTAGATAATGAAAAATTCCTTTCATGTTGAAACTTTTGACGAGGTTTACTTTTACTAGAGTTTAACACGGAAAATGGTTGTACCAGCAATTAATTTCTTTCAGTGTAGAAATTATAGTTTTATTCATCAAAAATGACGAATTTATCACATTGTACATTTATTTATATATATAATAAAAATTTGTCATAAGGACAACCGCAAGATTTCGCCGGGATCGGGAGCTAATCTGGAAAATTGCACCCGCTCCCAGCGAAATCGCGGTAAAATTTCAGCCACAACCACGTCTCACGACCGTGAGATAGGTGGTAACAGTCTGTAAAGGAATCAATACGACGATCCAGCAAAAGCCTCGTGCACCCTAAGAACACGGAGCGATCCAAGGACTACCGCCTTCTGCATTTTCCCCGCAAATGTTCTAGCATATTGTTGACACGCAGGGATGCTTTTTAGGCTATTAGCAAGTGAAAGCTTGGCATCTCTAAAAGCGCCGATGATAAGGACGATTAGTTTAACAGAATATTCCAGGTACAATCGTTGCAACTCCCTTATAAGGTCTCGATACCTCTCTTTCTTTTCATTCTCCTTGGTTATGATGTTTTTGTCAGCTGGTGCCGAAAATCCGATAACGAACATGGTTCGCTTCTCGAAGTCAAGAAGAACCATGTCAGGCCTCGAGTGAACAACAGAAACAATTGTCGAGAATATAAAGTTCCAGTATATGCGGAACTTCCCATTCTCGACAATTGACTCGATTTCCCTAGGAGCATTTAGAGGAGTGATATTAAGGTTAATGCCGTAAGAGTGACAGAGATGATAATAAAGCACTCTTAGTGCCGCATTGTGCCTTCGGATGTAGGTCGTTCCCGCATGAGTTGGACAACTAGATAGTATGTGAGCTAAATGCTCGGGGTGTGCATGGCACGCCCTGCAGCTATCATCGGGAATGTCTTGGCTCAAAATGTGGCGACGATATGTTAAGGTGGAAATGAAACAGTCTTGGCTTGCTGAAATGAAACCCTCCATACCAGACTTCCATCCGGGCGATTTAAGGAAAGCAAACGTTAGCTCACACGACATTGACTGATCCTCCACATTTCTGTTGAAGATACCGTGCATCCTCTTATCGAGGAACTGTTCACGAAAGCTTTTCTCTTGTGCTTTCTTAATCCGACCTTTCAGGAGTGAGTACTCGAGATAGATAAGATTTAATGCATTTTTCTCACCCCTAATACTGAAGTAAAGTCCGAGTGTTTCAGCAGCCTCCTCCGCTGCTTTGTAAAGAAAAGCTCCTTTTTCCACTTCTTCGTGATTCCTGACCATTTTAAGAAGAGGGTCTCTTCCATTTGCGACTCTATGTGCTGTACCCAGAATAATCCTGTTCTGAAGACAATCAAGACTCAATATTCCGCCACCACCTTGACGGCGTGCGATGTACAGTCGCGGAACAGAACGCGTAAGATGCATGCTTTTGTTCATGTGCATAACCTTTCTTGTCCCGATATCAAGGGATCTGAGCTCGTTCTTCGTCCATGGAAGTACTCCAAATGAATAGAGTACTACCGAGACGGCAAGCATGTTCGTTACAGATACTTTGTTCTTCGCCGACAGTCCGGAAGACCAAATTTGCCGAATTAGACGTTTGTATCTGTTTCGAACAGTATCCTTAATAGATATCACATCCTGAATGCGGCTCTGTGGAACGCCCAGGTATGTATAACTCTCTCCAGCGCAAAGATGTCGTAGAGCGCTTCTATCAACGAGCTCATGATCTTCACGGATGCCCTTAAGTTTTCCTCGCTTCAAATAAACCTTGGCGCATTTGGCTAACCCAAATTCCATTCCAATTTCCTTAGTATATCGTTCAACAATCCCTAGAGCTAGATGTACTTGCTCTTTGTTTTTAGCATAGATCTTAAGATCTTCCATGTAAAATACATGAGTAACCTTGTACTTTTGATCTGCAGGTTTGCCAGCATCAACCTCTATGCACCCAACGATTTGTGGATGAACCTTTATGCTTTCCAAAAGACAGATGATAAGTCTATGGGAGGTCGAATCGAACGCTTTCCGATAATCAATCCACGCGATCGATAGGTCACGCTGGTAGAATGCTGCATCTTTGCAGACACATTTATCGATGAGCATGTTCTCTCGACATCCCGCTATGCCTTTCTTTGAGCCTCGTTGTTCATATATTTCTTGCCACACAGGTTCAATTGCCTAAACAATCCTGTCATTTAGGATAGTAGTCATGAATATCTTATACAGTGTGTTCAGACAAGTGATTGACCTGTAATTCTTCGGGTCAGCTAAGTTGCCTGTTTATATTTTCTGAGTCTTCGTCCAGTCTTTACTGCACTTCGTAGACTTTTCTCCAAAATACTTCGACCTCCTCTGGTTTGGACGGGTGGTCGACAGTAACTGGAGCGTCATGGAAGAGTCGAGATGGGTCAGAGAGAAACTGTTGATTTTCTCTGACTCACCTCTCCATTCGCTCTAGACTTCTCTTAGCGTCAGATAGTATCCGTATTCTCTCAACAATATGCTGCCTTATGGTCAGCAGCTTTCACTTGTTAAGTGTGTAAGACCGGGTCCGGTTTTCGCGCGCGAACTTTCGAACCTTGGCGATGAAATTCCTACCAGATGCGATGTAATAAATCACGCACTGAATTCGGGACGCGTACTGTCTTGCCCAGCCTATCTTTATGGCAAGTTGATGCATTCGTCTTTTGGTCTTATTATCAACCGTTGGTTTTGTTTTATGGTTCGCATCGGCCAAAGCTCTCGCTGCATTACACACAATAATTGATAGCCCAGAGATCGGATTCTTCGGAAAAATGTCCACGAAGCTCGTCATCCATTTCAGCCAAATCTTTAGGCTTGAGAGAAACCTTGGTGTTAATGTTTCTCCGGGTCATAAAACATCTCTCTTCCTCTATTGGATGCCTGCCCGCGTTTGATCTTAGTGTCGTCTCTCTTTCTCTGTTGCCGGCTTGTTCTAGCTGTGGTAGAGTAGGCGTTCCGCTTTCATAGCCCCTTTTTCGGAGTAGGTCGGCCAGGTTTCGCAGACGTTGCTGCGAAAAGTGCGATAGCTCCGGGTGTTTCTCGTACCACAGAGCATGCAGCCGTGCCATGTAACCCAGTTCAGGGGCCACACTCGCGTCGTAGCGCTCTAGCAAGTCATGATTTAGTCGCTCCGTCCGCCTAAAGGTTCCGAGATTACGCCGATCCATCGCATTGAATACATTTTCATTAGCTCCCCCAGCTCTAGAGTGGTCGGCATTGTTCGCCGACCCATTATCAGGAGCTCTGTGCTTTCTTTTGTTTTTAGCCGCATTTACTACGACTATTTTTGGTGTTTTCATTGTTGCTTCCACGAGAAGCTAGGGAAAGGGGTTCGTCCATCCTTGTAGAGCCCCGCATGCAAGGATAAGGCTGCGTACTTTAAGAGGTCGCCCGGTATCCCAGAGTCATCGTTCTAGACACCTCACGCAGGTGCCATTCAGCTTTCGGCACGGTTTTCACACCTCCGCTTGGGGGTTAATTCCTTCGGAACCACCCGGGTTTGAGTCTAGAGGAATCAAAACCAATCGAAACAATCAATATATATGTAATTATTTTTAGATAATTTCGTTAAATTTCGCGTTATGTAATATAGTAAATAATTAATCAATTGCAGGCTCCCCTTCACCTTCATTTATTAAACGCTGTTCAAGAAGCCTATCAGCTAATTTTATATTTTCTGATATCGTATGCACTGATATGCAGCACGATTTTGGTTTTTCTAAATTAAAAATAAGACTAAAGATGAAGTCATAAAAATTAAACAAGTCGAGAAAATACTCTATATAAAAGCAGTCGTGCAGTTGGTAAAGAAAATCAAATGCCTGAATTAAATTCCAGGGTACAAAAATGAGTTACGAATCCACCTTAATGAAGAATGGTCCTTCATGTTCTGAGCTGATTCCCGTTTCACAGTCCAAAAAGGCTGTCTCCTATCAGCGGGCTGCGTAGCCTGGATAATGTCCTCCTGACCCTATAAAAATTATTGCATACCATTAATATTATTTCATAAGAAAAATTAAATTGGAATCCTGAAACAATAGATTAATTTTCAACGAAAAAGATATTAAGAGTAGGAAAATTTTGTACAAAAATACAGAGCAAAATGGAAAGAATAACCATTTATTGCCTATTTGCAATAAAATACAATTTAAAACAATATTTGGACTAAATGGTAATATGAAAAAGCAGGTTCTCCAATTTCAAAATCCTGTAACTCCTTGGGGTTAAAAAAATTAATAGTGATAACCATTTTTAGACTTTTGCCTCCAATTGAGAAGTTAAGTAGCATATACTTATATAAATGATGAATTTGTGTTTCATTAATAATTTCCATAAATAAGTACTTATTTGTGGTAGTGGTTAAATTTTTCTTTTCCTTAGTTCTTATTTGCCGAGCACTTTACACTACTGTTGCTACTACTACTTCATGCTACCGTTGCGTTGATAATACGTTGCGGTTTAACATCATGCAGGTGAAAGTTACCCGATGCGCATGCGCACATATTTTTGTTATAATTTCCTACTCGATATTATATAATTAAAACTATCGTATAAATATTATCTTATAAAACTATAAAAAATTTATTTTTATTAAACGTTTTCTTTGTAATTGATTATAAATTAATATTAATACTTCAATATAATAAACGATATTTGTCAGAAGTTACTTACTGCGCATGCATGTATATTCTTGTTAAGAATGACAAGTGTCTCCTTCTTACATTTCAAAATACAATATTTGTTTATTATTATATATTATATAAGGCTAAAGAAGTTTATTGTCTGTGCACCTTTAAAATATACATTAATAATAATAATATATTAAATGCCCTACCGAAGGTGTTCCGCGTTGACGTCGCGGTATGGCTTGTGCTTTCCTCTCCTGACTTTGGCGGCAATGTTGGCTGTAGCATTGCTACTGATAGGGTTTCCCATGCCAAATACGCAGATAACGAAGAAGAGAAGGACTAAGTAGAACATCAAAACCCATAATTGAAAAATGGAGAGCTAATTAAAGATTTTGAAACGCTTGTCGCTTTCCGAAGATCGTCGGGGCGCCCCTGAAGTCATAGCTGGTGGCCACAGCATGCGGGACGGTGGCGATGATGAGCTGCGAGATGGTCATGCAGATCTCACTAATCAAATACCTGGCCAGAAAGAACATCTGCGACAAACGGTAAGCAGTGGAATATCAACTATGCTTGCTGAGGATGCTTTGGCTAGCGTTAGCTATTTGCAGCCAACCACCTCGACAGAAATACCGTGGGAGAGCATCAATTGGGATACCACAGTAAAAACGGAATTGGTGCGCTTCTATTACGAAAGTGCGAAGTTTGAAACGAAAATGAAAAAGGATACAATTTAACAACGAAATTTGCTGCAAAGTATCCTAATATACAAAAAGTCGCACTTAGAGATCTTATTGCTAAGGTGAAGGACATCAGGACAAATGTACACGTTACAGAAGACCGAACAATGGAGATTAAACAACAGGTTGATTTGGCGTGGAAACACGACGGCAATAAACATCAGTTAGAAGAAGCCGCGTCAAACAGTCAAGGAGGAGCAATTGACGTTCTTCCTCAACCTATTGATGATCCAACATCACCACATCCTCTAGAGGTGGATGGCCTTTTACAATTATAGGCAGAAGCAGAGGTTCAGCAACCAAGAAAGCGACGAAAATGGACATACCATATGAACAGAGATATTATGCGCCTTTATTTGTTGGCAAAGAAATGTGGGCAAGGTGTGAGGAGAGAACATCATAGACTCTTCTTACTTAAATACCCAGAGCTAGTCACAAAAATAAATGAGCAGAATCTGGCAGATAAAAAGCGCTCAATATCTGTAAACAGACTGCTGTTGGCTGTTGAAATAGCTTCTATCAAAATGGAAGTCGAACGGCAGCTTCCTATTGATGAACTCGCCTTGGAAGATGTGGACAACGAAGACTTGATTCATTCTGAAAGCATGGGTGCTAGGGATAATGAACGTCATGTTCCAGATCCATTAGAATAACATCCGGATATTACAAAAGATGATGTGGATACGGAAATCCCAGAAAAAATACAGCACCTTGAAAGGAATTTTGGTCATCCTTTACTAGAGTTCAGATATGTAGAACCAACACTAAGGCATTCTCTGTCCAAAATGAACATCACAAATGATCTGCGTGCACCAATAGCACATCTCGATAGCATGGTTTTACCTACATATGTGAACGTAGCACAAACTGCGTTAGAGGTGCAAACACTTGTATACTGGGCAGCTGTGGCAACCGTTAGAATGTTGGGCCGGAAAACTAGGCCTGCAAATGCAGTTTTTGTTCCAGCAAGGGATCGAGATCCACGATGGAAGATCAGGTTGGATATGAATGTCAGCAAAGTAAGGTGCAAATTGAGTCGATTAACTCAATATAAAAAAGGAAACAGAACCAGAAAGCTGATAAACCATATTACTAAAATCATACACCCTCGGCACATCGAGAAATTAACACCAGCAATATTGGATGAAATTTTAGGCTCTCAACGACAGAGACTTGATGTTCTTACTACCAGACTGCGTCGGTACAAGAAAAGTAGTGAACGAAGGCAACAAAATCAAAACTTTCAGACAGATGAAAGAAGGTTCTATCGTGAAACTAAGAGTAAAGCTAAATAACCAGCAAGGCACCGAAGTCCCTTAATTGGAATATATGACTGACTCCTGGTCGGGTGTTTGAGGAAAAATGAACAGATGTAATTTGGACACTGCGTGGTTCAAATTGGAGGAAGCAAGGGCAAGCAATAGCCCTGAAATGTAACTGACAAACATAAAAGCTTTAATTGTTTCAGCGGCCTTGAAAAGGGCAAGTAATTGGAAAGCTCCAGATCCGGACATGGTGCACAACTTCTGGTACAAGTACCTGACAAGTGTGCATCTTGCGTTGGCAAGGTGTTTTCAGAAGATCATTGAACACCCATATCTGATGCCAGGCTTTATGCCCCAGGGTACTACGTATATGTTACCAAAGAAACCAGACGCTCAAAATCCATCTGACTTTCGACCGATATCCTGTCTTCCAATAATTTACAAATGTCTTACAGCTATCATTGCAGATAAGGTATATTCTCATTGCGACAAGAATGTCATTCTTACAGAAGAACAAAAAGGATGTTGTACAAAGTTCCGTGCCGCATGACTATTTGCTTGAAGTCTTAAAACTTTACAAAATCTGCCCACGCATTATTGACTTTCTAAGCCATGCAAACAAAATCAGGGCAATCAACACATATGCCATCCCTGTCCTCACGTACTCCTTCGGGCTCATAAAATGGTCTAACGCCGACCTTGAAAAGTTAAACAGAATTGTTCGCGTGGAAATTTCGAAGCACCGAATGCACCACAGAAATTCAGCGATTGAAAGGGTAGTTCAGCGACGACATTTAGGGGGTAGGGGCGTTGTAGACGTCAAAAAACTGTGTGAGTCACGAGTTATACAATTGCGAGACTGTTCTAACAGCAAACGAAATGTTGCGCTTTACACTACCATCTGTCAAGCCTTTAAATTTGTCCTTAGATGGGGCTTTGAATATCAGGGAAGAAACCATGGAGCAATTAGAAATACAATGGAGGCAGAAAGCCATCCATGGCGAGCACCCCAATATATTAGATCAAAATGAAGTGGATAGTGAGGCATCTAACATTTGGCTAAGAAAGGGTGTTCTGTACCCAGAGACGGAAGGATTCGTCATTGCAATACAGGACAAGGCTGTCAGCACCAGGAATTATCGCAAACACGTATTACATCAAGACGTGGTTGACCGGTGCCGATTATGTATAGATACCAACGAATCCATCGAGCACATTATTGATGGCTGCCACGTAATGGCTCAGAGAGAATATACGCACAGACATAATGATGTAGCGGGCATTATTTATCAACAAATTGCCCTAAACCTAGGCCTCTTAAAAGAATGGATGCCCTTTTATAGATAAATTCCAATGCCCGTTTTAGAAAGCGAAGATTACATCTTATATTGGGATGTTACTATCCAAACGGATCATTACATCCGGGCCAATCGACCTGATATCGTGATGCGAGAAAAAGATGGTGGAACAGTCTATATCATCGACATTGCTTGTCCGCTTAACCGAAATTTGCAGTCAACTTATACAACAAAGATCCACAAGTATAGTGAGTTAAGGCATGAAGTAAATACCATATGGAGGAATGTGAATCATGCATCTATTCATCCCATTGTGATTTCGGCTACAGGAAATGTGCACGCAAGATGCACTGACCATCTTGACCATTTAGAAGTCAGTAGGGTATTGGCAGCAGGGCAGAAGGCGGTTTTATTAAACACCTGTCGCATTGTAATAAACTTTCTTGGCCATCAGGATGCGAGCGACGAAGTAAGCTCTAAGAAAGCATAATCGCTGGAGGTTTCAAGCATCGTATTAAATTATTTAAATTAACTTATAACATTCTAATCTCATCAGTCACTTGACTTTGTCCGTGGCTATGATGTATAACCGGGTTAACCCGAGTAAAAGTTTAATAAAAACATAATATATTAAATGTATTATCCATCACTAACGTAAGTAAAAAGTTCGCAAATTGTCCACACGAATGTGGCGCTTCTTTAAATAGCCCGCTCGATATTATATAGTTTAAACTATCAGAAGTCACATGCTGCGCATACGCACATATTCTTGTTACGGATGGCAAGTGTCTTGTTCTTACAATTTAAAGTACAATATTTGTTCCTTAATATATATTGTATAAGAATAAAGAAGTTAGTGGGACGATGGTTGTGGTGGCTAAAGCGTAGGCTTTGGACCCATTCCGTCGGCTTGCGGGTTCGATTCCCGTCTCGCACCTCTAGAGAAAAAGTTTTTCTCTGAGTACAGTCTGTCAAGTTAAAGCGTGGGTGGCTTTACTCGCAGTCGGTAAGGTGTATCGACATGATTTTGGTGTCAAAATATTAAGAAGAGCTCCCTCT
>NC_046661.1:42453347-42454929 GCF_010883055.1 Belonocnema kinseyi | reverse complement strand
GGGAGCTCTTCTTAATATTTTGACACCAAAATCATGTCGATACACCTTACCGACTGCGAGTAAAGCCACCCACGCTTTAACTTGACAGACTGTATTTACTATCGAAATCTAGAAGTCACTTTCAGAGAGGCTGCCGAACACTCTAATAGTGTTGTCTGTAAATTCATCCACCAGTCTATCCCTCTACCCTCCTTCCCTTTTACCCTTAATCATCCACCTTATACTTTTCTTTTCATATATCCATATAACCTTTATCTATACATCCCCTTCCAAAAAATCTTGGTCCTTCAGCCTTCTCCACCATTCGTCCCAATCCGATTTGCCAACTCTCCAATATACTCTTCGAAATCCTATCCCAGATCCTCTGTACCTCTGCCCTGTCCCTCTGCCCTGTCCCTCTCAACACAACTGTATACATATCACCTTTGCCAACTGACCCACAAACTCTTCCCGATCACCTTAGATCATCCCCTCTTTCAACCTTTCTTCCTCATACCCATTGCCAAGGCCTCAATATAATTATTTCCTCGCAACCATTTAATTATTACAAATAATAAACTCAAATGATTTTTTGCAATCAAAAATAGTTCTGCAGTACCGCAATGAAGTCTAACCTTTTTTTTCTGAGAATTAAAAAAATTTTCACTATGAGTGATAAAATTATGGTAATTCTATTTGCAGTTTTTGGTATAAAATGCTAATAAAAAATAAAAATTGCAAATTATAACTTTCATTTTAGTAACAACATAATTTTTTGGTAATGTTTTGTATGATATGTTTTTAATACGTACTGGAGATGTAGGCTATAATTTCCTTAGAACTCAACAAAATTTCTTCTTATACTTCACAACTGTTAACAAAAGTCATAAACGAACTCGTCCTTTTTTTTAGAACCTACAAAAAGTGTGTCAAAGATGGTTTTAATCAGTTCATTTTTTCGAGAATTTTCGTGTTTACGGACGGACAGACAGATAGACAGACGCCATAGTAAAAAGTTGATTTTCGGATTCAGGGGGTCTCGAAACGTGTAGATCCGTTGAAAAACTGTGGTGTCAAATTTTGGATAATTCTAATACTTTCTCAGTCAAAAATGATGAGAATGTAAACAAATTATAGGTAAATATAAATGTAAATTCAAATATACAATTACAGTGAAACCTCGATAATTCGAAGTGCTCCGGGACCGAAAAAAACTTCGAATTATCGAACATAAGAGTATAAATGCACATAATTCGTTAAACGTTTATTATACGTCCCATAGAACGTATTATGAATTCCCCTTGAAGTACAATCGATGCGGGCAGTGTGAAAATGTTTCTCCAGTTAATATTTTAATGCCAAAAAAATCATAATCAAACGTGAACATTTTGACAGGCTGAACTTCGAATTATAGAGGTTATCATCACGGGGGGGCACACAATTTTCTTCGAATTATCGAGAAATTCGCATTATTGAACTTCGAATTATCGAGAAATATTAACATGGGAAACTTCAAGTTTTAGTCGGGGCCAAAAAAAAGTTCGAATTATCAAAAATTCGAATTATCGAGGTTTCACTGTATATCAATTAAATAAGCATAAAA
>NC_046661.1:42442962-42453247 GCF_010883055.1 Belonocnema kinseyi | reverse complement strand
TGAAAGACGGAGCTCTTCTTAATATTTTGACACCAAAATCATGTCGATACACCTTACCGACTGCGAGTAAAGCCACCCACGCTTTAACTTGACAGACTGTAGTCCTTGTATATGGACATTCCATATTCCAGGGCCGCGTTATCATTCCCAATGCTTGCTTTCATTTGAGCTGTCATTGAACACAATGAAGGATTATGCATTTCTGAAGCTCCCAAATTGAATGTGTTCAGTTCAGGTCTGATTAAACTTCAGCGAACCTTATCCAGTTCAATCGCAGTGGTCAATGAGAGATGCTGAAGGGATTCAGTGTCGCCTGTATGTATCCTCCTAATGCAGGTGATACAGGATTTATTCCCTGAGGCTTTAGTTTGCTTGGGAGTTCCGATGGGTGGGGAAATAGTCCGAAGCTTGGGAGAGGGTTTGGGGTTGGTTGCTAGGGGATTGGGGTGTGGAATGTGGACCGTTCGCGTAGTGTTGTAACACAAGCTAATGCTCGTTGTGTTCGTCCGGTGAAACCAGCCATGTAATAGAACCTCGCGGGACATGGGCTACCCATAATGTAGACATGAGACACTGGCACACTCCCATTCTCATGCAGGATGTCAAAGTCAGGATAGATTTCATTTAATGAATCCCTACACGATTTGTGACGTGTGTACACTGACCATTTTTATGATTTGATTTTTCATGCGAGAAGCATAATAGTTGTTAGAATATTTGAATATTCAAATAATTTATGTTCTACGTAATTGATTGCAATAGATTAACGTATACGTTTCTTTAAATACATCAGCGCAAAAAAGCAATACAAGTACGTGAACTAGATTTCAGAATATAATTAACTATCCACTAGTGAATAAAATATTATCCACTGAATACGTGTTTTTTAATTTACAATACACTTTCTTAATATAAAGCATGGCACTGAATCTTTAGGAATTATTTTTTAATATATTCAAAATATTAATATTTCAAAATATTAAAATTTTTTGAATCTCAAAAATATTTCTGAATAGTAAGCTCACCGAATAATTATTGTATTTATAATTTATTTAATAAATTTCAGGAATTCTACGTTATATTAAATTCTTTTTACATCTATGTAAACATGTTAGGTTTTAAAAATCAGAGTACAAATATTTGAAGATATTAAGATGTTGAATTTTGTAAAGAAAAAAATTCAATGATTTTGGCGGCTTTATATAATAAAATAAATTAAATGTAGAGAAACGAAACAAATTATGTTCGGTATGGAGCATTTCAGAGTCCATAAAAGTGGACTTTTATTATTCTGACTTCCTAAAAGTGCTCGAAATTTTCTTGTAATTTAATCTTTTTAGTTAGGTCTAATTCAAAACTCTATTTTGCATACCTATAACCAATTACTGCTAGATTTCAAGAGTACAAGATTTAGCTTTTCACTGCTGGAGACACTTCAGTCACGAGTTTTTTTGTAAGTACAAGTGAATTAGTTGTTTTTTTAATACTAAAAACATAATGGCAGCAATGTCTGCATTGATTATTAATAATTATTTATTTTTGTGTTCCTTAAACGAGTGGAAGCGTTGAATACGTGTATCACACCTGTCATGCACTGCATTGAAAACTATTCCCCGGACATATTTATATGCAATTTAATATTGAAGCATGCTACTTTTTGCTGAGCCTTCGTTTACATTTTTATTCCAACTAAATTTTGTAATAAATAAAGAAATTAATTTAGTGTGTCACTTACTGGTCGCATGTCACTAACTAGGGTCTTCACCTTATGGTATGCTTTTCTGTCGAGAGAATCAGCAATATTAATGTTATGAATGACAATTAGCTATAGAGAACAATGAATGTATCATGACGATAGAATATCCTAAAATTTAATCATCCTAATAAAATGGGAAAAGAACATTTTGTATATTTTTTTCTTCATATTTTGAATCTTGACTGCACAGAAAAATATTGAAAAAGTTCATACACTCTCTGCCGCAAATAGATCGACGCCAAGCAGGTGTTTTTCTTCTTCGCGTTCCTGTTCTAAGAACCCAAATCGTTTTCTTCTTTAACATGAAGAATAGAATTGATGCAGTCAATATCGAGCAGGAAAGAAAGTTCAGTCTACAAATGGGAATCATTTCTTTGAAGTATATGGATGGGATGATCACGTTTCGAAAATTTCGAATGTTTTGTATTTCGATCATATTTTATATTATTCTCTTTTTAAATTCAACACGGAAAAGAAAGATTGCTAATCTTAGGGAACGAAACCTTTTTTTACAGATTTTATGTAAAATTCGAGTAATGCACAGAAAATTGTATAAACAGTTAAAATGTAAGACTCAAATCTGTAATTCGATCAATTTCAAACAAATTATATTTTCGGTTTTAAAGACTTGAATTTAAAATTTTGAATTGCCCAGAACACAGGAAAAGCAAAATGTGAGTTACACACTACTTCCAGGGTACCATTTACGTGCAACAAAAATTACCGATGATAGTGTGATCGATACACTGCAACGACTACTTGGGGTAGGAAATTCAAAGAAAAACAAAGAAAGCAACTCGACATTTAGCACCCAAAGTCCGAGAGACATTCGAATCACAGCCAAGGCAAATAAACATGATTCTAATTCTACGTGAAACAAAATTCATCGCGACGTTTTTAATTTGTATTATTTCGAGATTTACGTGGACATCGTATAATATAAGGTCCCTTAAATGTGTAGATCGATCTTCTTAAACTTTACATTTTTCACCTTTGTTACTTCTAACTTATATATAAAATACGTCAAAGAATAAAAGCCACAGGTAGGGGAGTGGGGTATGATGCCGCGCTTTGGCTTAAATCCCCTATAAATTATGATTGAAATGCTACTTCGATGTGTGTATTTTTTAAGATAAAGCTCACATTATCAGGGGACCACGCAGGGGACATACATTATTACTCAAAACCGCTTTTTAACTACGTCATTATTTAAAATAAATTAATTGATAAGAGTTTCATTTTAGCCGGCTTGTCCCTGAGGTACGGCGTCATAACATAATTACTCCTCTGGTACGTATTTTAAAACAGAAATGGCATCACATCACTATTTTTCAAACAAAGAAAGCTATTTTATGTAAAAAAAAGCTAATATGAAATGCAACAAACATGGGAATTTTTGTAATAGTCGCCGTGCGCCGCACCGGCCACTACTACTCACTCTCCCCTATAAACTCTGCGAATCTAGAAACTCAAGAAGAACTTTTTAATTCATTAGCCTTATCTGAAGGTACAAAGTCTCTTCATCCTGGGGAATTTAATAGACTTTTCCCTGAGTATATTTGGATTCTGTCGCTGATACGAAAATCAGCTTTCGGTCAAGCTTCTCTTATTTCTAAACCTCCTCGAAGCTGCGTTATACTTATTGGTTTTTTGTGTTTTGAGTAACTAAATTTGTTCTTAAACCTATTTTCCGTTTTCCGTTTCTCCTTTGCGAGTAGTTTGAGCTTCATAGTTGTTAGAACTTATACATTATTAAAGGTTACGTACTTCATGACTCGTAATAAAATAATAAAGAGCTAATTTAATTTTTGTAATGAAGATGCATAAAGATGATTAAAACTTATTTCCGGATGCTGAAGAAGAATTTCAAAATTTCATAAACGTGTAATTGCGATTACCTAATCATTATTACATGTTGGTAGAACTTCCTTGCGTTTAGGGTTTGCCTAAGATACGTTTATTGTAGGTCTCTGTTGACACAGAATTAGTAGAGACGATGGCGCCAGAAATCGGACTTTATATGTACTCTCAAGGCTGCCGCTAAATGGCTAATCCGACAAGTAACGTTGATTTAGGAGCCACATTAGCAATCAAGTTGCGAACACAACCGGAACCGACGAGACACTAGGCAGTTTTGCTTGTAAGCAGTTCACGAGGTACTGACTTCGATACTCCGCAGTACACAGTTAGATTGCAGGCTACGATTATATAGTTCACATATCCATTAGCCATCCCTTTGTATACATACACGAGTCCTTTGAAACAGAATAAAATAAATAACTGAGTTTGAATCTGTTCGTAATCTACAGGGATCTTGTTCCACGGATCTCTATTTTCTCAATTCAGCATCATAGACTACAATTTATCAACTGCCTCTCGACATATCAAGACACATGCAAAAAATAAGAGAGAATTATGAAAACTCTGCTGGAAGTCAGTCAAATACACTGCAATAGCGGCATAAACGTCAAGTTTTTCCAACTAAAATTATTATTTTGTTGTTGTTTTTATGGGGTTGGTAATTGGCTGAATTAAAGTACTATGGGCCTATTCCTTTTTCACTTTTTCACATTCAATTGACGTATTCTTCCCCAAATCTGTTATTCGCATACTCTTTAAATTTCGTTGCTGAGGCTCTATTTGTTTCTACTGCTACCTGCAGACTAAAGATGCTGATGCTAAATCCATTGCTGCCTCTCTACAGACTCTACAGATGGGGATGCTGATACTTAAGCTAATTCTGTTTGCGAAGAAGAAAAGCTAATGTTGGTACTAGATAGTACACTGGAACCCGCATTTCAGTAAACTGGATTTGTGCGTTCCGAGCACTGATTTTGCGCGACGGTTTTCGTTGAGAGGAGCCGCAAGGGGGGGGGGCATTCCATGCATAGTGATGCTTGGACAAACTGTAGAATAGCGATAAAGAAAAATGTATAAGACTGTTATCTTAGAATTTAACGTGAACAAACAGATCTCATACTACTTCCCAGATTCATAGTAAAATGTGTTTAAACATTATTGAACAAAACATAAAATAGAGTTAAAGTTTCGTTTTATCACTTTTGCAGTATCATAATCTTAATTCTGGACAATTATTATTTCCTGACCTATATTTCCGTACCTGGCTATCTTAATCAGAGCCTAGTTAGGCCTTGTTTATTATATTTAAGCGAAGGCAACGAAAAATTCAAAAAGAGCGAATCCAAGATAAATGCACAACTGCACTGGACAGTATTCAGGCAGTGCAAATAAGCAGTCACGAGGCAGAAAGAGTTGGTCTGGTACGTTTTTAACGTCCTTCAAATTTGAGATAACTTCCGAGTAGCATATCTGGGCGAAATAAGGAAGATTTAGATGAGAAACAATGTTCAAAAGAGTGCGATAAAGGGAATCGCGAGAATGTGATCAGGTCGAGATCCAGGTATACAAGGCAAGCTCTTGAGGTTATTAAATTTATCTGAATTTAAGTAAAATTTATATAAACGAAAAGCAGTGAATTAAATGGAAAGTTATCGTTAAGAATTAATTATTGATGAACTCATTTTCATTGATCTGAAGAAATAAGAGGCTATAAATATTTAATTCTACTTAATATTTAATTCTAAAGAAGTTGAAAACTATGGGAATGCAGGTGAAATTTAAAATGGAATTCTTCTCAATTTTCACATTAAAAATCTGCCCATTACTTTACTCGCACATTCAGTTCTTTTCCTCACATGCAGCTCGTTTCCTCCTTCTGCCTCAAAACAAAAACCTAGTTAACAGAACTGCTCCATAATTTCCACTTTTTGTCCGTTCATCCAAACAAACGTTTGATGCGTTGGTGTGGGCGGTGTTGTGTTAGGGTGTGGAGATCTGGGGATGGAAGGAACATAGGAAAGTAGAGAGTATGCATGAGCGATTCCTGAGGTGGGTAATGGGGGTTAGCTGGAGTTTCCCAGGATAAATGTTAAAAGAAGAGTTAGGAAGAGAAAATATAGTTACTAGACAAATTAAGAGAGCATGGAGGTTTGAAGAGAAGCTAAAAAGGGGAGAGGGAAGTTAAATTGCACAAGCATGTTTCGGCGAAATTCGGAACAATGAAGCGAGAGGTAATGTGTGAAATTCAAAATGGGAGGTAGAAAGGAGAAAAATGAGAAGGGGGAGTGGCAGGACATAGAGTTAGAGCTATTGGTTAAACAAGGAGAAGAGAGATGGACAAAGATTATAGATTCGAGGTACAATAGATGGTATATGATGGTCAAAGGGTTGACGGAACCAGAATATCTGCAAAAAATAAAAAAGGAAGAAAAATGGAGTAGGGTTGTACGGTTCAGAATGGGAGAAGGAGTGAGAGCATGCAGATATTGGATGAATGAAGAGGAGAATTTATGCAGAGTATGTGGATACGAAATGGAGTCATGGGCACATGTATTAGCGAGATGTACGGGAGAGGAAGAGGGACAGTTGAGTGTGGATGAGTGTGTAAGATGGATCTTGGATGGTAGTGGATAGGGAGTGATGTGGATGAAGAAATTGGACGAAGTAAGGGAAATCAAGGGAGTAGGGCAGAGCCAAACGGGTGATCCTGAAAAGGGACAGTAAAAAACGAAAATTGTTTTCAATATCGTGGAAAATGCATTTTTTTATGGTAAGAGGAAACGGAAGCCCTGGAAGCTCGCTCATTTTAGGAATTAATATCACTACTGTTACTATTGTTTATCCTACGTAATGCGAAAGAGTAGAATATAAGTAGTAGTTAAGTTAGATTAAGGATGGAATTGTAAATATATGTACAGGGAGCGGACCCTCAAACCCGTAAAAGGGAGAGATTAAATACATACATACATTAAAAATCTGCCCGTCCTGCGGGCAAATGCTCGTCGCAGTATTTATATGCGTGTTCATATTCTGAATTGTCTATTTAATTAAGTATAATCAAAGATTAAGTTTCTTAAAGCTCTATCGGCTTTGAGGTATACATTCTCATCGTGAAACTCACGCTGCGCGCTTGATTTCCAACAGTCATTTGTAAACAGGTTTTGTTGAATCTTTTTTTTTCTCGTAACTTTCTTCGTTCTTCCACATATTTTAATTTTGGTTTTTTATTTTAAATGTTATTTTTCACGAATAAAGCAAAAAGTACGCGTCCTATCAAGAAGTGATTCTTAACGAAATTGTAGATCTTGTTTGAGATAACAATTTTTGTTAAATCATCTTTTTCCTTGTCCTACATAGTTTGTCCACAAAATGGAATTTTTTATTTTTCATTATTTTTTGTGCAATCAAAATTTGAATTTTCGATTTTTCAAGAAAATCCAAAAATTTGTTATGATAATCTTGTAAGCCTTTCGAAAAGAAATGTTTTTCTTCTCTTTACTTGTTTTTATCTCGTACGTTTTTTGGCTTAAAAATTTGATTTTCTTTTAATTTACAAAAATTTTGAAAATGCTATAACTTTAAGAATTTTCTTTTTATCGAAAATGTCATTCGAATAAGTTTTTTTTTCTTTTTAATACTATAAATATCCGTCCACAGAATTTTTAGTATCAGAAAAAAGTGGTCTCAAAAATTTTTTAAATGCGCTCACTTTTTGAATTTTTATCAAAAATGGCTGGTTAACGAACTCGTCCTTTCTTTCAGGACCTTAAAAAAGTGTACCAAAGATGGATTTCATCCGTTCATTTTTTCGAGAGTTATCGTGCTTACGGACGGACGGACAGAAGACAGACAAGCGCCATCGTAAAAACCTGATTTTCGGATTCAGGGGCTCTCGAAACGTGGAGATCCGTTGAAAAACTGTAATTTCAAATTTCGGACAACTCTAATACTTCCTCAATCATAAATGATGAGAATGTAAAAAAAGTCGGATTCTTTCATCCATCACATCAGAAGTGTCGGCCATAGTAAGAAAACCATTTGTTGCGCATCTTATTAGCAGCAATAGCGGTATCACCTCGGTATTCTGAAAATTGAATCGAGACACTACTCGCTGCGGGGAATATGCCGCATGCTGAGATATATGGGGTTTTATTTCACGTCCATGACCCGAGAGCCCCGTTCTTGGCAACGACCTCCCTATCCACGACCTGAGTTTCACGTTTCTTGGTCCTTCCACATTTAACCACCTCTGGACTAGCTTCGCTTTGCTGCCAGTGATGTATGAACCAATCCATGCACTGCTGTTTCGCCGGATTCGGTTTAGATAAAAGAAGATCCCTTTTTCCTTTTCCAGGGAACGTAGCGTACAAAATGCATTAATGTATGTTATTATAACTTTACTAACTTGTATTTTTAGGAAAGTAATCCATCAGCTTATATAACTTCGTCTGTTTATAAAATCGAGGCATTTTGAGTATCTATAGAATTTTTATTTGTTACTTTAATCCTGTTTTTTTCTCATAATATATATTAGCCACTTTTTAAATCAACAATGGGTCTATTTTTATTAACTATAAAAATAATGATGAAGATTTGATTTTTAAGATTGATTTTACAGCAAGTAATTTCTTAAATTCTTTGAAATAACTTCGGATCTATATAGAATTATATGTTTAAGAAAGAATGATCTAATTTAGTTACCTGTAAATTCAGAAATTTATTAAAAGTTAGTTGTTAAGACTTTGAATTTTTTTAATTTCCAGTTTGCAGCGGTTAGATACAACTGTAAAATTAAGCAATTCAAGAATGACAAACTTGGGATTAAAAGTACAAACTAGACAATTTTTTCAAATTAATAGCTTTTGTAAAATCAAAATTAAGGATTTTTTAGATTAATTCTTCAAGATGATGCTAACTTGTTTACTTAATTGTGAATGAACTGCATTTCATAGCAGAATTTTTAGAATTTTGATGCTGCAATTTAAATTATTCTATTTTGAAAATTTGAATTTGAAATAGGAATAACCGTAAGTTTTTTCTGAGATGTGATTACAATTATCGTCAGTGATAATCATGAATATTGAGTGTGAGCATTTTGCCTACATTACGGTTAATCTCTTCGCGACGCAGATAGGACGCAGCGAGATTGGATTTCACGGTCGACCATTGTTACTGTACAGTAGGAACACAACCCCCTTTGTGTACTAGGTTTACATGTTTGAGGAGGATATACTTGTGCAACAAACATTATGCCGAATGTGAACATGTCGAATGAACTAGATTTCAAACAACCTATGCCTACAGAGTTTGCACAATATATCTAAGCTTCGGTAGGGATAAGATAATCTTCTGCTGAGAAATTATTACAGAATGTCTAATTGCCAATTATAAAGGATACTACAGGGATAAAGACAAAATCAGAATCGATCATTAGCAAATGATGCTACTCCTTTGTGGTGAAATTCTACCCGATTTATATAAATTTGGCTACCTATTTTGATGTCTCCATAAGATTATTTGCACCCATTTTCGCTATACGCTTGACCAAAATGCAACACCAGTCATTGCTTTCTATGTTCTTTGCCCCTATTGATATATATCCCTCACATGGTATTCCTTCTCCTCCCATCACTGCCCCACTTGCCCTCCACCTCTTTCACTCTTTTATGATTCCCTTATCAAGATTATATCCTTCACCTTCTCAAAATAACAACTCACCTCATCCCATACGTTTAATTTAAAATCCTTATAACCTTTCTTCTTCGTTATTTCACGCGTTCCCCACTTACTAGCACCATATTGTTCTTTCCTTGCTCCCTTAACGCTCTTAATCAGTTTACGTTCGCCTCAATATATATATTCCTCCTCTCATATTCCCTACTATTTTCAGACTTCTTCCACCCATCGAATCCCTATAAACTATTTTCCCTTCCTCCTTAATCTACCACCCTCTTAAACGATTTTCGGACATAATGCAGAGGGAATCTGTAGCACCATCCCTTCTCATATTTTAGCCTCGATCGATGTAGCCTGTCTCTGTTTATCTTACATCAGCCCGCGCCTTCCTCTCCGCAATACTCCCTCACATACCTCTTCCACCTTCCTTTTAATTCTTCTTTCCTCTGTTTTCCCAGACCCCTATATCTGTCAACCCTCTTTCGCTCGCATCCTTCAACTTTACATTTCATATCTACCCCTATACCTAACTTTCCCATACAACCCTTTTCCTCTACATCAATCTTCCCCTTAATCTATTCTACCACGCATCGATAGGCTTCCTTTCAACATGAATCCTCCTCACCATATGCCTTGTGTCCCACCTTACAACCACACCCACATTCCCCTATGCATTTTACCATGTCCCCCTATTTCCTTATATCCATCGCCGTATCATGTACGAGGGTAGTTCAATAAGTCCTTAGAATGAAGTATAAAAACAATTTTTTTTGGGTAAATTTTTTTTTTATTTTTCAACATAATCTCCTTGGAGCTCTATACACTTGGTCAATCGTTTTTCAATTTTTTTTAATCCTTCAGAAAAGTGCGTTTTCGGAAGTTCCTCAAAATAATAACGTCTTCGTTGTCTGGAAATCTCTGTCCACCGAGCCATTTTTTCAAGTTTGGAAATAAGAAAAAGTCACTGGGGGCTAAATCTGGTGAATACGGTGG
>NC_046661.1:42436232-42442862 GCF_010883055.1 Belonocnema kinseyi | reverse complement strand
TTTTTCAATTGGTTATAAAAACACGTAAACTCAGAAGATGTGGACTGTGACTGCACCATATATCTAGTCGGGAGTGGTGCTGACTGAAAACAGATGATTGGAAGCGATTCGTGCGCCATTTGTTGGTCATTCTAAGGACTTATTGAACTACCCTCGTACATCGATCTCTTTGCTGATTCCTCTTATCGCTCCTCTATGATTCTTCACCCTTAGTCACTTATGTTAAATGGGTTTTCCGTTTTCACCTGTAGGCCCTCCACGTCTATGACCAGCAATCACCTCCATCGTAAGGAAATTGTTATTGACAGTTGCTAGTGAACTTGATTATTTTGAATTTCTAATCGAAGACATTTTTTAAATAAGACCATATGATTTTTCTGTGAAAGGTACTGATGGACTTTATATATTTTTTTAATCTAATCGTTATTAATCAAAATTCTACGAGCGTCAAAGTATTTCTTCACTGTATTTGATCAAAATTAGACTATCCCCTGTATCAATGTATTTATATACCAATATGTATTCAAAAAATCTAGATTATAGTAAAAACCAAAATGTAACTGATGCGTTTGATTTCCCCCGGCGTTTCATCCATTTTCTATCTGCTAAAATATTCCCGGAAGTTCACTCTACTGAATTATTACCATTACAATATTTCACTAAAGTTCTGTCAAGAGTTTTTCAAAAGTGTAATAAATCGTAAACGTATTTATGTCAGAATCCATTATTTCGAAGGAATCTGCCAAGAAAAAAGAACTCATTGATCCAAAGCAATGGAATAAACGGAGAGAAAAAAGGTATCATCGTTTGACGGATATGGCGACGGGTGGGATCCCAAAGGAATAAACTCGACCAATGAAATTCGAAAGATCTCGGGGAGGACAAGATTGAGATACGTGCAAGAAAACATAAATGCCTGCTAGTAAAAATAGTGCTGTCTGAAATAAGTCCTTAAGGAATTCAACTTAAAGTTCTGTTCACTGATTTCCTGAAAAGAAAAAGGCACTTGAGTCCATGACGAATTATGATGATAAGCCCCAAATCTGCAGTATTCGTTCTATTCCCATGGCGTATTTACATATCGTGATTGAAAATATAATAGCATTTTATTCACCCTTGGGTGTGGGGTGGGGGCTAGTTTGAATGAAGTGTAGAATTTCACGTACTGCAGACCTAATATCTTAGTATTATATTGATTAAAATGAGGTGTGAATAAGCGAGGTACTGAATTGCAAACGTCATTTAACGGAAACGGACATCTTTATTACATGACAGTTCGCCTTCCTCGTAAAGACCCGTCTCGCGTGTTAAAGTTATTGCACCCAGATACCCGATACTTCGTGACACGGGAAATATGTTCAAAGAAGCTCTTTTTCTGTGTATGTGTTTTCGTATGTACAAACTTACATACATACGAGATACGATTCCTCGAACAGGAAGTTTGATTTCTCAGGCGAAAAAATTCACTCTGCTATAATTCGCCTTGTTAGTCGCCACATGCATGCATTATGCATACTGTCGATATGTACTTAAGGAGTGCACTCTCTATTAATCATGTGTTCTAGCTTCTGCGCCTTGTACTTACATTCGAGATCACAAATTGTCGATAAATACTCCCTGATTAATTTTCCTTTATTTAGATCATTCCGTAATTACAGATTGATCCCATTTTTTGCCATATTTCATGAATTTCGTTAATGGAATCTTCCTTATATTTCATCTTCTCTGTGGAACTGAATTAAAAATGCCTGAGTCAAATTAAAATATAATGTCTGTATATAATTTATTAGACTATTTAATTAGGCAATAAATAACTACCGTTATTAAATGTGGCACTTTGCACCTTATTTCGATAATTTGAGAAAGGTATTATTATGCAATTTGAAAATAAGAACGTTCACTTTTCAATTTTTGTATTGAGCAGATTAGAGTTTTAATTAATTATTACTTTTGATTGACATAGGCGCGACGGCTTATTGGGTTTAGTATCGTCAGCTGGACTGCTTCTTTTCACTTTGACCCAGGTTGCCCACACACAACTTAAACTTTATTCATAAAGCATGCTGTGGGCGTGCACGAATCATATTTCCCTCTTTATCGCTACAAAGCGTAACTCGGCAGCTGATGCGTGGGTGGAATTCTGCATTCATTAATCGTTCACGAAGAACCAATATATGAAGGCAAATTTATTCATTTTCGTGAATTGTGCACTTTCTACACGAACTGTGAAATCATTTGAATGTTTACTTCAAGTCTGCAGCGTTTCATTTTTCTGCTGTTAGAAGAGTTCCAAAATTTAATACTGTTAAATTAAAATATGCAAAATTGTTTAGTTCAAATTTAAAATGCCGCTGGCTCCATTAAATTAATATTGTTCAATATAATAAATATTCATAATAAATAATTGCATTTAATCTGAGTAGATTTATTAGAATTTTGATGTCGGACCGTGGCGAGGTACCTTTCAAGTGCAATAGCGCTAGGACTTATTTTACAGGGATAAACAATTAATACAAAAGTCAATCTTTTTTAAACGCACGAACCTACAATTTTATTATATGAATTAATGATATGCAACCCTATAAACTGATTAAAAAATTTGGATCTCTATCTAGTAGTTCTTCTGTCTAAAATGTGATAATGACGGTAATTGCTGTCAAAAATATACAAAAACGATTTGTTTCCTTTGGTTCCTTCGAAATTCACCCCAATTCAACCTCATATCCTAATTTCATTACTCGAAAGTTTGTTACGGATAATGACGGTTATTGTTCTCATACAAGCATATAAATGGTTTCTTTCCTCGAGCTCGTGTGACACTTACCCAAAATCGACTCCTAACATCGAAAAAATTCAGCAAAAAAAAAAAAACAATAATTTCATAATTCGAAAGGTTTTTGCTGATTACGACGGCAATTGTTGTGAAAAAACACACCAAAAAGTTTCACCTCTCTAGCTGATGTGAAACTCACCCTAATTTAATCATAAACATTGAAAAAGTTTAACAAAAGTGCGCTGACTTTATTTTTTGTTTCAACAACAAACATATATATATTTTTTGTAAAATAGTAAAAAAAAGAGTAAAATAGTCGGGAAAACTTTAAGTTGTTTTATCATGAATCTGAAGTTTGGAAAATTTGACGAAAACGAGTAAAACACACACATACACATAATATATATATATATATATAGATAAAATTGAAAAAATTTTATTTTTCGCCTCTTAGTTTTTTAAGATGAGAAAAAACTGTCGGTCACTGATGAAACTGTAGTCAGTAAAATGGCGTAACAGTGATATGTCATGTAGGAGTTTTTAATGCAGGAGATAATTTAAGCTCCGTGGGGATAACGATTAGCATTAACAAGTGATCACCCAATCTCGGTGGGCTATTCACTGTCCTCTACGATTTTCACAGGACCGACCCGGCCTCATTAGCGACCCTTGCTCGTTATACCAAGTTCACAATGAACTTGTCTCCATTAACCCCTGGTTGATATCGCCAAGCGTATCGCGGAAAATAACCTGCATAATTTGTTTGTAAACAATGCCCGAGCCCGTCAAAGCACATAACGAGAGATAATGCAAGCAGTTCTTACTCAATTGTAAGTTGGTATACAGAATTTCTAGTTTACGGGATCAGGTTTGAAAAGCTTTTCAACTTATAGTCACTTAACTCTAAAAAAATTACCGTTAATTTCCCGGTTTTCAAACATCTTAATCTGTTATGTGAAGTTTCAATTATTCAGTTTGGAACGCTCTTACTTTAATTAATAATTAATCCGTATTTTTTCCTTTGTTGCAGGTAAGAGTTTTGGACTGGGTAAAATAAGAAGTATGACTGGAGATGAATGTTTTCCAATAAAAATGTCACTGACCAGATAAGTACTTTTTGCATTCTCCGAATTTTTGGCTGGCTTCACAGTAACGCTGACGACAAATATGCAGTGGATTTAGTTTTTAATATAAAGGATTCAGATGGACACGTTCGTTCAGGACGCTTTAGTGCGAACGAAAAGTTATTACGACATAACTTCATCAACAAGTCAAATAGGTCGATTTGGAAGTCAGCGACGATATCCAGACAAATATTCTGGTCACGAATTACAAAAAAGACGTTCGTACCGTTCCATATCGATTATACGTCGCAGGCAGCAGCGTTACGTTCAACGTGAAAAATTGCGGTATAATAAGGCGGAATACGCGATTCTTAATTGCAGAAAAAAGGAGGGCGCGCGAATAAAAAGATGAGGATTCCTTTTGCACCGGAATTGTAATTTGATGATGTTTTGACGTTCATTTGACTTGAAATGTAATTTTTAGGACGTTTAGTGTTTTCTTCATATTGTAAGAGCGATTATGTTATACTGAAATGATTTTTCGTGCTGCAAAATAATCTTTCGGACTGATGAAATACGTTTCTAGGAACTAATTCTACTAGTATATTTTTCTTGATGAGTAGAGATAAACGCTTGCAAAAGATTTGTTATAAGGGTCACCTGGCTCCCTTGAAACTTGATATTGGGATTTTTGCGGGATTATATCGGGCGTGGGTTGGCTTACATTTAAGAGTATTTCCGACTTGGACTGCTATTTAACCAAAACAAGAACCGTCCCTTACAGGAACTATGTCGAAGCGTATCCAATCAATGTCATGATTAGTTTCGGAGTACATACGTGCGTAAATTCTCTTGCTGCTGTTATACTTACACAGCGGCTGCGAGCGTTGTAAGTGACAATATTCACCTATGGATGCTTCCTTACAGCTACAATCTGCCACTCCACAAGTTTTTAGTCGCTTTCTTCCTGGTGGTCAAAAAGTTTTTTTAAATGTGGCAGGTGTTTAATAAAACCGCCTTCTGAGCTGCTGCCAATACCCTACTGACTCCTAAATGTTCAAGATGTTAGTGCAGCTTTCGTGCACTCAATTATATTATTTGGTGTCTCAAACTTAAAATGAGTACAGCCCAATATGTCGAAGATATTTTTTGTTTTAGTTAGATTTTTATTCTGCATATTCTGCACGGGGGTTGTCCCGGTATATATTATCAGTCACGAAAGGGGGTATACTCTCTAAATCATTATGAATATTTCATTATGAATATTTCCCCCCAACTTTGATTTCATAAATTCATGTGATTATACTTGACAAATTTTTTGCATCAAATATGTTTTTTGTTAAAGTTTATTTTATTATCTTTTGCCCTCTGGAAGTTCGTTAAGATCACTTAAAATGTTTAGAAATCGTAAAAATCAATTAAAATCAGTCAAAAAAACGTTAAATTCCCTAGAATTTCCTTAAACTCCTTTAAAATCCTTGTAGATTCAAAAACATTCTTTAAAACTTGTGTATGATTTCTCATTTCAAAAAATGGAAAATTTCAACATTGACTCAGAAAATCGATTATAAAGTTGATAAAATAAATGAGACAATCTGGTCCCTTTTCATTTGTACACCTACATACATCGTGGACCTGTTACTACTGTCTGATGTGAGCAATGGCTAAAAATTGGTTGTTTATATGTGACGTGCGCCGAAGAAAGGGGGGGGGGGGGGGGGGGGTTACTCTAAAAAAATCTTACTCTAAAAAAAGAGCTCGGGAGCTCGAGATTCCGTAAAACACCTCCCTCCACTCACCACGCCTCTACGCGTCTCATTTATACCCCGCCATTGAGCCGCGTTTACGACCTATCTCTTTCCATGAGAAGGTAGTGGTAAGTGGAGATGGAAGATTTCACGAATCCTCTCTCAAGTCGCGTCTGTAGGGTCTACTTCAACTGCTCGCCCTGAATAATCTCACTTTTTGGAGTAAGCCCTTTTCTTCGGCGCACGTAACAAATGTTTTTTGTTTGTTATAATATCATAGTTTCTAAAGCGTTAGCATAAAAAGACGTTTTAACGTTTACTTCAATCGTTTTCTAGTCATTTTACCCAGTTTCATTGTAATCGGTTGACAATTGCGCCGACAATCCAAAAAATTGAAATATACATATATATAGATATATACGCGGGAACAACCTACATTCAAAGACACAATGCGGCAGTAAGAGTGCTGTATTACCATCTTTCTCACTCCTACGGCATTCACCTTAATATCGCTCCTCTAAATGCTCCTAGGGAAATTGAGTCAATTGTCGAGAATGGGAAGTACCACATACACTGGAACTTTATATTCTGGACAATTGTTTCTGTTGCTCACTCGAGGCCTGGCATGGTTCTTCTTGACTTCGAGAAGCGAACCATGTTCGTTATCGAATTTTCGGCACCAGCTGACAAAAACATCATAGCCAAGGAGAATGAAAAGAAAGAGAGGTATCGAGACCTTATAAGGGAGTTGCAACGTTTGTACCCGCAATATTCTGTTAAACTGATCGTCCTTATCATCGGCGCTCTTGGAGGTGCCAAGCTTTCACTAGCTAATAGCCTAAAAAGCATCCCTACGTGTCAACAATATGCTAGAACACTTGCGGGAAAAATGCAGAAGGCAGTTGTCCTTGGGTCACTCCGTGTTCTTAGGGTGCACGAGGGTTTTGCTGGATCGTCGTTTTGATTCCTTTACAGACTGTAACCAGCTATCTCACGGTTGTGAGACGTGGTTGTGGCTGAAATTTTACCGCGATTTCGCTGGAAG
>NC_046661.1:42433147-42436132 GCF_010883055.1 Belonocnema kinseyi | reverse complement strand
TTATTGTTTTATGCTTATTTAATTGATATACAGAGAATTTTCAGATTGATCCAGAATTCTCGTGTTATTTATGTAAATAACACGTTTGTTCCGCAACACTGCTCCGACGCAGGTTGCTGATCAATCTCTCTAGCAATCACCCCAAGTGAAGATCCTCACAAAGTCGTTATGTAAGGTTCCCCACTTGGGTCCATTAGTGGCCAAGGTCTTTTGTTTCAGGCGTCCATCACTCTATTGACACTCTTTTTATTAACTATTTGCGATTGTTACAAATATAATAAGGGTTCTTGATAACTTTTTCTTCAACTTGGCGAAGATTCACCGCGAATCTTGATACATGCTGGGGAAACTTTCATATTATATACTTATTATAATCGTTAGGGATATATATTTTTAGGGCTTCGCAGCTCTGTGTAGAAGCCCTTATATGCTCGGTTAAGTGTCCCTCCCACGGTTATCCCTCATGACATCTAAAGTCTAAACTATTTAAGGCATTGAAATTCAATTTTTCATGAATATTAACGAGTCGTAAAGCATTTGGGAGAAATGCGGGATATGATTAGAGTTTGGGGTAGGGAAGGTTGGTGAAAGTAGGAAGCAATGATAGGATGAAAAGGGTAGAAGGTGTGTAGAGAAAAGAAAATTACTGAAGAGTGAGGTAACCCAGCGGGCACGAAATTTAAAGACATTTTTAGGACGTAAGGTTTAAAAGATGTTTGTAGAATGTCCAAAAAAGTTCTAAGCCAGGCCAAAAAACCTCCAAAAAACGTCCAATGTTCCAAATACGTCCTATAACGTTTTTGGAATATTTCATGTTTTTATAACGTTATTTGGGCTGGCTTAGGATGTTTTTAGGACGTTCTAAAAACATTTTGAGACGTTTGTGCCCACTGAGAAGGAACTTGGGGTATGGATAGATGAGAGCCAAAATATAGGAAAAGGTTTAGAGTAAGGAATGGTAAAAAGAGTTTAGCATAAGGTTGAAAGGAAGGAGGTGGGTTGAGGAAGGTATATGGGGAGAATTATGTTGGGAAATAGGGAACGTTGGTTAGGGAATGTGAAAGGGGAAAAACTGGGAAGGGCAAAGAATGACAAGTGACGCAAGGAGCTGGGAAGGGAATAAATAAAGCGAAATGGATAAGTACAGGTTTAGGCTAAATAGTGGCAACATAAAGGTCCCGGAAGCTGGAATTACAACATTATCATATCGATATGGGCACTATGTCATAATTTAGTGCTTATTCATATACCAGTCACTTGAAGCCAGCATTACTACATGTTTTTGACGAAAATGTACGAGGCAGAAAATTAAGTTTTTGCGGCAGATATTAGCACTTATTTACCACTATATTCCTGTGCAAAGCAGAATTTGATATCACTTACAGTTTCCGAGTTTCAAACATCAGTCACCTGAAGCCATCATTGCTACACGTTTTTGTAAAAAAAACAAGTGCCCAGATTTTGTGCATGGCACATACCCAGAGCACTTAATTGGCACTAAATTCCTGCTCAAAGCTGAACTTGATATCACTAATAGTTACCGAGTTTCGCATATCAGAGTTGTGACTTCAGTTTAAGCTAGTATTACTACATGTTTTTGACTAAAATACCGGGCACACAATTTTTTCTGCAGCATAAATTAGCACTAACTTAGGGCATAGTGCCCATATTGATATGACAATATTGTAATTCCAGCTTCAGGGACCTGCAACATAAGTTTACAGGAGAGCGAGAGAAAGAACGTGGGTTGAGAAAGGCATATATGAAGAGTTATGGCGGGAAATAGGAAGGGTATTTAGGAAAAATAGTAAAAGGAAGTTGGTTATATGGGAAAGGGAAGTGAGGAACAGAGGTTGTTGTTGACTGCTATAATTGATTTGACTTGAAATGGTAGGTTTTTAATAGTCTATGAAACCTTTTTTTGTAAATTTTGATATTCTGAAACTTGGAGTCATTTTTAATACATTGCAAGGGTTTTTCATAACAACCCGAGCTTAGGATAGGCACATGACCGATTGTATGAACTTTATGCTATGTAACTTATTGCTAAATCAAAGCACGTTTTCAAAAGCGAGACTTAGACGTAGGCACGTTCCCACTTACATTTATTACTGTATCACGAAACATAACGCGTGAAGCTTCAGGACTTTGCGTAACGAATAGCGTCATAGTTACGCGAATCTAGTTTGTGCACGTCGCTAAGCGCCTTGAAGACATTGCGAATAATATCCTGTTTGGTAGGGAATCATCTTCCGAAACATCTACCGACTCAGATAATTATCACACTCTCGTTCACCGAATAAACTATGCGAATCTAAATTTAACTAACAACAATATAGTTAGAAGAATTAGCGAAAGAACGATTGTGTGGGAAAATCTAAAACTCTAAGGGTATTTAAGAAGATTCTTTCGTTACGCCTATTTTAATCCCCGTACGATCGGTTTACAGTAATTCGATAAAATGTCTGCTTCTATTCCAAAAGAAATAATTCGCCATGGCCTCTTGTAACAACGTAGACCGCCATTCCTCTTAATAAAAATGCAACTGACAATTTTTACTTATATTCGCGTCTTTTCCAATTGTCTCTAGGAATAACGCAATCCTTTTGTATATACTATATATTTACGTTCTTTCGATGATACAATGTATGTGAATTAATGACTGTACACCAATTATTGAGCTTTAGCGTCTTTATTCTTAATCAAATGAATATAAATTTTCTTGGTTCCGATCAACGACACAGCTTTTTTCTCTCGCGCCTCTCGCGGTCATGTTCGTAACCTACTTACATTTCAAATTGTAGTGCCATAAAAATATTGGCGCGAACATACTGCTGCCCGCCTTGAAAGCCAATGCTTTCAAAAAGTTACAAAATTCTTTAGAGCTTATACAGTCTGTCAAGTTAAAGCGTGGGTGGCTTTACTCGCAGTCGGTAAGGTGTATCGACATGATTTTGGTGTCAAAATATTAAGAAGAGCTCCCTC
>NC_046661.1:42427752-42433047 GCF_010883055.1 Belonocnema kinseyi | reverse complement strand
GGGAGCTCTTCTTAATATTTTGACACCAAAATCATGTCGATACACCTTACCGACTGCGAGTAAAGCCACCCACGCTTTAACTTGACAGACTGTAAATAAATAACATGCTGAATTATGATTCAATCGACAATACGCAAATTTTAGGTAATGTTCTTTCAACAAACCCTGACGCAGTTCAAATAATTACCTTACGAGTGAGCCCATCGTTTCCCGGAAGTAATTTTTCGACTCTACCTAATTTCCAAGATAAAGGCGAAGTATTGATTTCTTTTAAAAGTAATATCGCATCTGGTTTTAACTGCTCTTTTATATTTACCTTGTTCCATTTTCCGCGTTGTTGCAACTGAGTGACATATTCAGCAGACCATTTTTTTCAAAAACTTTGATGAATATTAGTGAGTAATTCGTAACGTGATAATCTATTTAATTTAACATCAGTAAGATCTTCTTCGGGAAGAGCGTGTAACGGAGCTCTTACAAGAAAATGACCTGGCGTTAACGTTTGGAAATCGTTCGGATCTGAAGTTAAAGGATAAAGCGGGCGTGAATTAAGGCATGCTTCTATTTGACAAAATACTGTTTGAAGTTCCTCAAAACTAAGTATAGTTTCGCCTATCGCCGTTTTGAGGTGCCTTTTTGTGGACTTAACAGCTGCTTCTCACAATCCGCCTACGTGGGGAGAGTAAGGCGGGATGAATTCTCATTCTATAGATTGATTCGCAGCAAAGTTTATTATTTTAGTCTGATTTTCTGCTTTACTTAAAAATTCCTTCATTTTTTGAAGTTTATTATTTTCGCCTAAAAAATTCGTTCCATTATCGGATGATATTTTTACAGGTATTCCGCGACGAGCAATGAATCTCTTTAATGAATTGATAAAAGCAGTTGTCGATAAATCAGATGTAAGTTCTAAATGAACAGCTTTGACCGCCATACAAACGTAGATGCATAAATATGCCTTGGCAGATTTGTTTCTCGATATTCTGCTATTAAATGGCCCAGCATAATCTACCCCAGTATATTTAAATGCTCGACTAGGAGTTATCCTTTGAGATGGTAAGTTCCCGATTAACTGAGTAAGATTTTTGGTTCTTATGCGAAAACACGTAACTCATTTCCATAGTATTGGACTATCGCATTTCTAGCTGATAAAATCCAATATTTTTGCCTGAGATTAGCTAAAAGCACTGTAGTTCCTGAGAACAATTGTTCGTGATGAGCATCGGGTATTATCAATTCAGTGAATTTATGCTTGGACGGAAGGATTATAGGAAATTTCTGGGAATAGGGAATGGGTGCATTTTTTAAACGACCCCCAAGCGGAATGAGGCCATCTTCATCGATAAATGGATGTAGTGATAATAGTCGACTTTTAGGTTTCAATTCTTCTATTGTCTTTAATCGTTGAATTTCTTTCGAGAATTCTTCCATTTGCGCTAACTTGATGAGACAAGTTATAGCTTCATTCAGTTCTCCCACAGAAAGCTCTTTCGTCATGACTGTTTTAAAAGAAATGCTTGCTTTTATATTATTCACGAATCGGAAAACATAAGCAGTTACTCTTTTGAGTCTATTCAATGTTAAATATCGAACAAAAATATCATTCTCACCTGCTTCTGCTGTGAGAGTAATCAACTTTACTTTCTTTCGTTCTGGAATGTCATCGTCGTATTTAAAAGCCAGCTTTGGCCAGTCCTTTTCGTCCATCTGAAGACATGGAGGTCCTTGCCACCACAGTTCATGATTCTTGACCTGTTCAGCATCTAGTCCTCTTGATATGATATCAGCTGGATTACCTTGAGATTTAATAGAATTCCAGTTATCCTTGTTTGACAGCCGTTGAATATCTGCTACTCTGTTGCTCACATAAGTTTTCCATTGTGAAGGTTCTCCTTTAATTCAAGACAATGTGATGCTTGATTCGGACCAAATATAGTCAGCATTAACAGGAATTGTTAGTGCACTTCTGACCTTTTTGTGTAACCTGAAGAGTAGAATTGCACCTTGTAATTCCAGTTTAGGTAATGTGACCGATTTCAAGGGCGCAACTCTAGATTTTGAGCATAAAAGTTGTATCATGAGTTGTCCTGAATTGTCAATTGACTTGCTATATATGCAAGCGCTATAAGCTGCTTCGGATGCATCGCAAAATCCGTGTATTTCAATGCGAATAGGATGAAGACATATTACTTGTCTTGGAACTTTAATGTTGTTGATGCTAGCTAATTGTCGTTTATATTCTTTCCAATTGTTTTGAATTTCCTTGGGAAGCAGCGCATCCCAATCGAATTTTATCTTCCATAATTGTTGAAGAAGAAGCTTATGTTTGATGATGATAGGTCCAATAAGTCCTAGTGGATCAAATATTTGTGATACTACTGATAGGATTTCTCTTTTGGTTTTTTCCTTTGATTCTCTTGCGATACCAATGTTGTGACAGAGCTGATCTGATTGAGATATCCATAATAGTCCTAAAATTTTTGTTCCTTCCCCAAGTTCCTGCACGTTCATTTTTTATGTTTGCCTTTGTAGAATATCCTCTGAATTGGAATTCCATTTTCGTAAAATGAAACATTCAGATTTTAAGATCGAAGTAATATCTTTCTTTAATTGTACAGCCTCTTCCACTCTTGAAGCTCCAGTAAGCAAATTATCTATACAGAAGTCGCGCTGTATGACCTTACTTGCTTCTGGAAGTTTATCCTTTTTGTCTAGTCACAGCTGATGTAGGCAACGTGTTGCTAAAAATACAGCTGACGCTGTTCCAAATGTGAGAGTATTGAGCTGGTATTCTCTTAGTGGTTCATCCTTATTCGATCTACATACTATAGTTTGATACGACCTTTGATGCTCGTGAATTTGGATTTGGCGGTACATTTTTTCAATGTCACTCGTTATGACAAACGGATGTTGCATAAATCTAATTGTGATATCAACTAGGTCTCTTTGCATTACAGGTCCTATCATCAGTAAATCATTGAGAGATTTTCCTGATGATGTTTTGCATGAAGCGTCTACAACTACTCGCACCTTCGTCGTTGTTCTAGATTCATTCACGACTGCGTGATGTGGCAAATAGTTTCGTTTTTGAACATCTTTATTTGTTGTGATTTCTGTCATATGCTGTGAGTCTTCGTATTCCCTTTGGAATTTTATATATTCTTCCTTTAAATTAGAATCTTTGGCAAATTTCCTTTCCATTGAGTATAAACGCTTTAATGCTGTCTGTCTTGATTCACCAAGCTCTGACGGATTTTGACGAAATGGTAATTTTATTTCAAATCGTCCATACATATCTCTTTTGTATGTATTCTGGAAACTCTTTTCGCAGGCAAGCTCTTATTTGGATAGTGGATGAATTTCTTGATATTCTTCTATTCTCCAAAATTTTTGTAACTGCTCCTCTAGACTGATGTCTCTAATCAATCCACAGAAGATCGTTTGATTTTGTTGTTTAGTGACTTTTGGTAATGTTCCTCCTATTATCCAACCGAGTTTTGTCTGGCTTAAGATTGGTCGATTTATGCATGTACTTATTTTATTTGGACCAATAAGATGCCAAAATATTCCAGCTCCTAATAGAATATTGACTTCTGATTTTATTGTAACGATAGTCCATTCGGGTATTGGTACTATAGTAAAATTCCGTTTCGATCTTTTACATAAATTAAAGCTGTAGATAGTAAGTTTTTTGAAGCGCAATTTGTGACGCACGCATTTAGTATGTGACTTGTTGGTTTGATACCTTTCGCATCTGACGTGCTATTTGAATCCTGGTTTTCGTTCTTTGATTCAGATGCATCGTTTACATTCTTAGATATTGATTCTTCTTTTTCTACGTCCACTCTTCCGCTCAGATCGTTTCGATATAACAATGAATTATGTTTTTCATTACATTTTTTACAACGACGTGACCTACAAAATTTATATGAATGAACTATGCCAAGACAATTTAAACACCTGTTGTACTTTTTGATTTCATTCCATCTTGACGGAACAGAAATTCAGAAAAATTTGACATTCATAAATCTTATGTTCTTCGTTACAAATTAAACATTTGTTTGTTTTTGCTTCAGTTGCCAAATGAGATACAATGCGATCTGACCTTTTATTAATTTGAGGAAGGCATTTATTTTGTTTGCTGTTATTTCCTACAGGTTTGTTTGCTTGTATCGTTTCTAATAATTGACATCTATCTAATAAAAATTCGGTGAGCTCTTCTACAGTTGTTAAACCGTCAGATATAACCTTTGATTCCCACTCGCGCTTTGTGGATGAATCCAGTTTTGACGAAATTAGATGTAAAATCCAAGTGTCCCATTGATCAACGGGTTCTTCTAAATTTGTTAGTGCTCGTAAATGCTTTGAAAGATTATCCACTAAAGGGCAAAGTGAGCTAGCTGATTCCTTTTGTGTAGGATCAATGTCAAAAATAGCTTGAACATGTTGACGTATTGTTAGTCTTTTATTTTCAAATCTCTTTTCTAGTAATTCTAAAGCGATTGCACAATTATCGCTTGTTATTTCCAATGAATTTATCACCTCTTTAACAGAATCTGATAAAGCTGAATTTAGATAATAAAATCTCTGAACATTTGAAAGACCTTTATTATCGTGAATTAATGCTTTAAGGGCATGCTCTTCGTGACCACGTGACCAAACTAGTCCCCGGATATGAGCATTTTTTTGGTGTTCACTGTGTCCACACGGATTGAGATATCGTGTTTAAAATTTGACAGATTAAATAAAAAGCACTAAAGAAAGTTTGTATACATCCATGTGTTTATAGTTTTAGAGAAAGTTTATTTATAAATCGATGAAAAAGAATATTTCCATTTGAGTTATAGCACTATGCAGATAATTTTTGGTTTGATGCATTTCGGATTTTTTAGTTCCCGTATATTGAGCACTGACACCAGTTTTAGACTAAATCGTCTAAACCTTAAAAAGAATTGATGTAAGCAAAAAAATTTGCACATTCGTTGAAAGTCAACAAATAAGTACTAGGCAGTCTGATAAGTCCCTGAAAAATGAAACACGGAGACGTTTTTTTTGGCTAAAGTCGGTTTTGTTTTTCAACATACTCTCCTTTTAGGTCGATACAGCGAGTCCAACGATTTTCTAACTTTTTGATACCGTCCGAAAAGTACTCGATCGGAAGGTTTCCAAAATACGCCTCAGTTTCAGCTACGTGCTCCTCATTTGAGTAAAAACGCTTACCGGTAAGCCATCTCTTCAGGTTAGGGAACAAGTAATAGTCGCTGGGGGCCAGGTCTAGTGAATACGGTGGCTGAG
>NC_046661.1:42412389-42427652 GCF_010883055.1 Belonocnema kinseyi | reverse complement strand
GGTAATACTTATCCAGCTTGGCCTTGGCCTCGGATATCGTTTTCTTGCGAAGATAGTAGTGTTTGATCAAAACTCGAAACTCAGATTTTTCCATATTAAAAAGAACTCGGAGGTTAATCGCTTCTCAGTGCTGTAACTTGTAAATGCGTAAACATAAATGGCTGAATTTTCGACAGGCGTCATTTGAAGGATCAAGCTCGACGAAAATGGTTCACATTAGTGAATACTAATGCCATCTCTTAGAATTTTCAGGTACTTATCAGACTGCCTGGTATCTGCATACACGTATCCTATAATTATTTTTGGAACATTTTTAGCGATTTCTAGCGGAGAGAAAAAGAAACTTTGACCGTCGATAAAGTCGAGATCACGTGACTTAATTCATTCATAAAATTTTTGTGTGGGGAATGAAATGATGTTCATTATTTTCGGTCCTCACTACGTCCAAACGGATTGAGATATCGTGTTCAGGATTTAGGAAGTTATACCGAAAGCACTAAGGAACGTTTGTATATATCAAAATGTTCATAATTACGAAGAAAGTTTTCAAGTAAAATACTACAGGAATTAGGAAATCTAATTTTAACGTCGATAAAGTAGATGCCTCGATTTAAAAAAATCGAGGAACATCTTCGAATGTCATACTCGAAAATTCGTCCAAGTCCCATCTTGAGAAATGTGCATCTTCAGAAAATAATTAAAATTTTCTAATGGTTATATATTCTTGTAGATTTTTTTACTGGTATGAAAAAATTCCAAGAATAAAAATAAAATTTAGCCCGGGGGCGAAAGTCAAGGCGAGTCCAACGCTGAGTCCCGCAGGTTAGTTCACTGTCAACAATTGTTATCAGCTGATCGATTCAACGTCAAGAATTATGGAAGTTGGTTGGAGAACTCCGACGAGTAAATTTTAGCACATTGCTGGTGTTGCTATGTTTCCAATTTGAGATTTATCTTTTATTTTTAGGACCAAAAAAATTTAAATAATTTTACACAAAAATTTCATGAACGAACTTAGTCACTTGATCTCCACTTTATCGACGTTCAAAGTTTCTTTTTTTCTCCGCTAGAAATCGCTAAAAATGCCCAAAAAATAATGATAGGTTACGTGTGTGCAGATACTTATTTGTTGATTTGCAACGAAGGTGCAAATTTTATTGCTTATATTAATTTTTTTCAAGGTTTAGACGATTAAGTATAAAATTGGTGTCAGTGCTCAATATGAGCGAATAAAAAAATCTAAAATGCATCAAACAAAAAATGATCTGCAAAGTGCTATAACTCGAATGATAATATCCTATTCCATCAATTTATAAATAAACTTTCTTAAAAATTACCAATATATTGATGTATACAAACGTTCTTTAGTGCTTTTTATTTTATGTGTCAAAGTTTAAAAACGATATCTCAATTCGTGTGGACACAGTGAACACCAAAAAAAATGTTCATAACCGGGGACTAGTTTGGTCACGTGGTCACCGAAGAGCATGCCCTTAAATGTGTCAAAAAAATGTTGCCATTTTTCGTAACTGCCATCAAAAGTTCCTAAATTCAATTGAGGTAGTTTGACCGATTGATTCAAATTCAAATCTATGTGAGAATCGTTTAAATTTATGGGATTAACGTTATTCAAATCGTTGAATAATGGTTGTCTTGGATTTGATTTATCTATAATCTTATTTGCCTTTGTTACGGCTCTGAAAAACGACTCCTCAAATTGCTGTCGATCCGTTTCTTGTTCCGCTATGAATTCGTCTGATTCATTTAATAATTCGATTTTTGATTGAATGTTTTCATATTTATTAAAGACTTTTTGTACCTTCATGAGTCGAAACGGAATTTCTTCAGCCATTTGAGGATTCGTGACTATATTATCCAAAAACGTTTGAAATCTTGTTAGATTCGCTTTTTCTATTTTTCTTAGTTTCTTCAGTTCCTTTAATTCGTTCTCCATTGTTAAATGTTTTTTAAATATTCTAACGCGAATTGTGTGTACAATGTTTTTATATATATATTTAATTTACTCAGCGCTTTTATTTTTGAAACGGAATGTACTCACGTTTCGCTTATTTTATAAATGACATTGTTTACAAACACTGATACATGGTATCGATGCGATGCGATGCTTGTAGATTCCCGTTGCGATGCTGGCTGAGTTGATACTACAGAAACTGGCGATTGATCATCAGCTGCTTTTCTGGTTAGCCTTTCTTCCTTCAAAATTTGGATTCACGTTGTTTTTATCAGCGGTCTTGAATTTTCCATCCCGTGCCTCGTTGTTGATTAAAATATGAGACTCAGATCATTGCTCGAATTTTGTTTTTCCTCGGATCTTATGCACATCACAGTTCACGTATACACATAATGTGTTACACAGACACTTCGAAATTCGCTTTCCAGTTTTTTATTATTGTTGAAAGCCTGGATTTTCGAATTTTAGAAACAATAGAACTGTTCACTGTGGCATCATGGCTGCACCATTGTTCAATACGAATGACACGTGTAAATTCTTGATTTGTTGCATACGTCGTGTTTATTATTCACTCGTGTAAGTTTATCACTCTCGAAGGACCATTAATGTATGTGAATTAATGACTGTACACCAATTATTGAGCTTTAGCGTCTTTATTCTTAAACAAATGAATATAAATGATCTTGGTTGCGATCAACGACACAGCTTTTTTCTCTCGCGCCTCTCGCGGTCATGTTCGTAACCTACTTACATTTCAAATTTTAGTGCCATAAAAATATTGGCGCGAACATACAGCTTATTCTTGAGTAACGGGTAAAATGAAAATGAAGGGTAGGTTAGAGGTTAGAGAAGGGAATGAAGCTTGTGGGTGAGGGAAAGGAATATGGTCGAGAAAAGGTAAGAATTAAATGGGTTGGGAATGGCCAAAAGAGTGGTTGGGATAACGATAAGAATGATTGTAGGAGGGTGCATAAAAGGGATTGTATGAGAGGGGCATTTTGAGTACGAGAGAAGGCCAGAAGGCCATATATGATGATAAAAATGGGAAGGGGAAGAGGTAAGGGAAATATAAGGTCCGGGGTAGGATCCGAAAAAGGAGGAAACACAGAAAAAACAAAAGATAAAGTTTACGTCGATTCCAGGTGAAAGATTCACCGCAACAAAAATTAACCTTGCCGGATAAACTTTACATTAATCGAAGATAATTTCCTATTTTTAACCTTGCCCGGATAATCTTTCGCCTTATAATCGCTCCATTTTTATTCGAGATGTAGCGAAAATCGCGACGCTGGCTCTATCTATCGTCGTTTAACTTCTTTAAATTGAAGAGAAATGGGGATTCCAATCTATCAATTGTCTTTGCGCTTTTTGCTCAATGGTATTAAAATTAGTTCTAATTCTTCTGCAATAGTGTAATTTGTTTCGGAGGAGAAATTTTCGCCGAAATATATTTAATTTTTAACTGTTGCAAGTCTTAACTGCAACAAATTTTAACTTTTGTTTTTTCTGTGTTCTTTTAAATCTGGCGTCCTGACTTAGAACTCGAATTCACTCATAGTTTGCCGTTTTCCCATTGCTGTTAAGGGACGTCGTCGCAGACGACAGCTTTTATTCCATCGTAGGTAAAACTTTCGCCAAATAGAATGTAAACTTTAACAGCGGGAAATTTTACATGCAAAAAAATTTTACTTTAGTTTTTTCTGTAAAGGGTAGGAGGGAATAGGTTATTGTTTAAACTTTTATTTTATTTCAAATAATAATAGAAAAAGAAAACCTGTTCGTGTTTTTCAACAAATTTCATAAATTGGTTATTTAAGTTTTAAAATGACAAAAATCAAGAGTTTTTATATTTATGCGACCAAATTTATCCCATTTATTGGATTTCCTTAAAAAAAATATAAGTAATTGGTAATTTTACCCTTGTTTAATGAAATTTAGATTATTGATTGTAGGTTAAATTTCTTCATTTCTTTAATTTTAATTTTCGGATAAAACTGGCATCTGCTGTATTTTTACTGTTTTAATACATTATTCATACTGATTTTTTTTAAAACGAAGCAAAATTAGCCATCAATTAGTGTCGAACACTGAACGTAAATCATTATGATTATTATAAATCGTTGCTAGAAGAAATTCACTTCTTTGTCATTTTATAGCATAAAAAATGTCCTTTTCTTCGATACCCTTTCTTTTCATCTCAAAAAAATATTTTGAACAAATTTTAGTCATTCAATCTTAACTGTTATAGTTATAAATTAATTCACTTATTTCAAATTTTTGAACATAAAACATTTTTCTTTTTCGCTGAATAATTTATTATAATCTCAAAAAGAATATGTGTATGTGGTTATAACATAAGAATAATTAAAAACAATGATTATTATCAATTAGTGTTGTGCATTGACAATTTTTTTCTTAAAAATATTATACATGAGATGAAAAGAAATTATGACGTCGGAAGGAAACATTTTCTACATTCAAGATGGCTAAATAAGTGAAAGTTTTTATAACAGTTACATAAATAAAAAAATTTAATTTGCAATGAAAAAGTGGTCAAGAAATATTTCTTCTGGACCTTTTTTTAACCGCGAATCCCATATTATATTCAGTAAATAATGTACCTCTGATATTTGACCTAAGATTATTATAAATTGCTCAACTTTTTTCACTCTTAAAAGTCAAGAGAATAGCGAGCCTAAGTAACTAGAGACGAACGTTTAAAAAATAGGAATTATGTCCTTCCTCTGAAGAAAGTTTGTGATTGATGTGTCAAAACTGTGTATATATGAAAGAGATAGACAGAGAGGGGGGGGGGGCGGAGACTTTCCTTTTGAAACTGTAGCCTGGTTATCGTCAAAAGTTCCCATCCGAAAGGTTCCCTCAAAGGCACTTTTCCACGTTTCCCGTGCATTGGCGTTTGGCAAACTTGTCCATTAACCAAATATCGTTTCCGATGGAAACCCCATTAGAGAGATTGATATTGATCAATACGTTTTATATTTCACAACTTTGTTTCATCATTGAAGAGGTTTTTTAAAAAAATTAACCATAAATTCCCCGGATTTCGAATATGGTGATATTTATTTTAATGAATGTACATTTTCTAGAGGATTGAAAAATCTAGGAAAATAGAAATGATCTTCTCAAATTGAAATTTGCTTTTGGCTAGTTAAGCTATAAGCATTCACAGCAATTTCAACTTCGCATTAACGGACGTTTTTAACATCTTAAGGCAAGCTTTTAAAGTTATATGGTTTGTTTCGAAGTCCCAGGTGGTGATAGCGACTCTTTGTCACAGTCCGCTTTGCGTCTCATTATCTTGAGGTGACCCAGTTCCCTTAATGAGGATATCTCTGAGGGAGTTGAAGAATTCCAGAGAAGAAAAAGATTCTAAAGTTCTGTCGCCACTAAAGGGCAAACTTTTATCTCTAAAACGTAGCACCTAAAAAAATATAAATAAGATGTTCTTAAAAAAAAACTACAACAGTAGTGACCGGTAAATTAAAATGAGACTGCAGTCATCAAAGTAAGAACAATATAAAAAAGGGGACCCTTAATTAGTTTTATTATCATAAATCAATAATTTCGTGGTGTAAAAGTGTCGAACATAAGTTTCAGTTCGAAGACTTCGACAACCAGACGGAACACTTTAAGATGACTCGGTTTATGGGGCACTCGAGATTCTATACGACTTTACTTGACGACGTGTAGGTACAATCCTCATCTCGGGCACACGATAAAAGGAAAAAACGAGAACTCTAGGAAAGTCAGAAGGGTAGTGAAGGAATGGAGTACGTAGAAATAGAAGAAAGGGAAAAAGGAAAAGTATGGTGTTCAGGGTCGCATTCACCAACCACAAATAGAGACGAGATTTATTCGAATTTTATTCTGATAAATTGTTTACTTACCTCCAAGGGAAAATCCTTCTTGGGCTACGAATGGTGTTTGACCAGTGATTTTTACGATACAGAACGCTCATTTCGCCAGATGGAGCCTGAAATTTACCCCCGCCATACCTACCGTTTGGGAGCCGCAAAAAAGAAGGTGCATGATTACCACTGTAAGTCGTGTGTAAGCCGAAAATACACGACTCTAACTTCGGCTTTCTCAGGTTTTCTGGTGCACGATAATTGCCCAACTGAAAGCTTCGGAAAACTTCAGTGGTTTTCTATTTATATCTCGATCCCCATTTGAAGGAAATTAGAGAAATTGGCGATTTTGACGTTTCGCGTGTTCTTAATTTCATGCATGCGTCGATTTTGAGGTTATGTTTCTCAGGTGTATATAATATGGATATTATTACTACTAGTAGTCTTGCGCGCGCCTATTTACCTTTTTATGAAAAAGAATAAATGAAAAGCCTATCTTTTCTATGTTATACGTATTTAATGAATGTTACAAAATATTAGTATAAAATAATACAAGACATCAAGGGATGAGTTCTGTATCTGAAACTATAATTAATCTCGTTGAATAGGATTTCAACGAATTCCTTAATTTTAGGTAGAAAATGAACTATTTTATTCCAAATGAGCTTTTTTTTATTAAAGATTAATTTACATCTAATATTGATGAATATCATTTACTACGATTTTGTATACCTCACGTTGATGATAATCATATTCTTTAAATAATGAACTTTGCATTTTTACACCACAATTTTGATAAATCAATTTAGTAACATTTTTGAACGCGCATTGTAATAATCAACAATAACCTTTTATGTTGAAAACCACATGTAATAAGCTTGTCACTTGGTAAACTTTTCCCTGAAAATCTTGGTTAAGTCTCCCCAACATTAGTTCATGTGTTCAATGTCATAAAATTTTTAGTAATAACTGTTTCATTATTTCGATTTATACCAAATCATTACACTACTTTGTAAGGCAAATTTCGGCCAATTTTCGATTATCGGGCTTAGGTAAGTCTCCCACTTTCCCTGGACTTATCACATTAAAGTTTATGAAAAACATAAATATTTTGTTTAAAATTAAAATAATAATTATTATATTTCAAATTACATTGAAATTAATGAAATTTTGTATTCAAAATAACACTTTCAACAAATAACTATTTGAAATATTATCATGTGGGGTGAAGGTTTTGTAAAAAATTTGGTTGATGGTGGTAGATGGAGGGTCAAAGTGTTATAACTGTTTTACAGAAAAATAGTCTTTTGACTTAATAGTTTAAGAAGTGGGACACATTTTTTTATTTCCTAACTGAAAATTCCTTATTTGTTTAAAATTCATCTTTCTAGTTGAAAAATTCATAATTTTAGTTAAAAATTCATCTCTTTGGTTAAAAAATTTACTATTTTTTTAAATTCTTTTTTTTCGGAAATAACTTGTCTGTGTAAAAAAGTAACTTTACTACTTTTGTTTCAAATTCGAATTTCTTATAGAAAATTAATCTTTATGATTGAAAATTCATTTGCTTATTTTACAAAGCATCTCTTGTCAGCATCTGCATACGTTGAAATATCAAATATTACATTTTCTACCTAAAATTCACATTTGCAGGTTAAAAAGTCAACTACTTTGTTGAAAATTTACATGCTGGTTCGAAAATTCAACTCTGGTTAAAAATTTAAATATTTTGTTGAAAATCTTTTCTTTTTATTTTAAGGTATCTACCACCAAGTTTTCATTGAGAATTCTTTTTTTAATGCAACTCTTTTTGGTTAAAGATTAATCTTTTTTGTTTGAAAATTTGGCTATTCAGTTTAAAATTTATATTTGTAGGTTGAAAATTTGTAAAAAATTTGTAAAATTGTAAGTAATGGTAAAGTAAAAGATAAGTAGACTAAGATGCGTTTGCGTTCTCATACTCTCTCTCTCGCTTGCACTCTCGCTTTCGTTCGCTCGCTCACTCGCTTACTAATAAGTCCTAAATTGCGCTATCGCAGGAACTAGATATAAGACTTTATGTAAATAGTTGTAAATAATTGTATATATAGAAAGGATAAGATTGTAAAAAATATATAGATGTAAACGGAAAGATTGTAAGGAATGGAAGTCATGTAAACCCTTAGGGGACACATTATGAATAAAGAAGAAGAAGAACTGTTCGGTGTCAAATGCAAATGTTTCATTAAAAAGCCAAATTTTTAACAAAGCCGTTTACACTGAAAATGAAAAAGTTTAATTTTCAGTTTTAAAAAATTAACCAATTCGCAATCAAATAGTTGCTTTTTCATCCGAAAATATAAAATGTTAACAAAATGGTTAAACTTTTAAATAAGTAGATAAATTTTCAACCCAAAACTAAAAAATATGATTATTCTAAAACAACAACAGCTGAATTGAATAAAAAAATTCATTTCAAGAAATCTTTAAATTTTTTAACCAGAGATACATTTTTAACTAAAATAATGAATCTTCTACAAAAAATTAATTTATAAAAGGTCGTTCAACCTTAAAACAATTAGAGAAATGTTTAACAAAAAGGATTAATTCTCAACCAAAGAAAGAAAGAATTTTCAACAAAAATGATGAATCTTCAACCCAAAAAAGATCCATTTTCACTCATTTAGTTTAACATTTAACCAAGTAGTCGAATGCAAACAAAAAACACAAATTTTAAACAAAATAATTGAGTCCTCAACAAAGGAGCTTTAACAAAAGATAATTCATAACTACCAAATTACAGTTGTGAATGTACATATGCATATATTATCGAGCGCAAAGCTCTAGAACGAACAAAGAAAAAAGAAAAATATCTGCAAAATTGTTGAGTTTTCCGCTCAGAAAGGCAAGTTTTAAAAAGCAGTTGAATTTTCAACTTAAAGGGATGCATTTTCATTGTGTTCATGTTCAGTAAGAAAATCAAGTTTCTACCCAAAGAGATGAGTTTTTAACCAAGAAACAAGTTTAGTCAAAACATAAAAAATGCATCTAAATTGTTGAATATTTTCAACAATAAATTTTAACAGAAAATTAAACTTTGACATTTTTGCTGAAAAAGTAATTTTTTTAATTAAATTTTAATCTTTTTAGTTAAAAATCTAACTAATTGTTTAAAAATTTATGGATTTTGTCAAGAAGTCGTCTTTTTTAGTATAAAATTAATCTTCTTGTTTAGAAATTCTTCTTGCTGATTTAGGATTCAACCATTTTTCTGACAATTCTTTTTTTCAACATTAATTTATTGTAGTGAAAATTTAACTTTCCATTTTTGGTCAAAAACTTATCGATATTTTTAATTGCAATCTGTTTTGGTAGAGAACTCAGCTTTTTTTTAATTGCACTTCTTTAAGTTGAAAATTATTTTTTTAACTAAAAACTGAACTATTTCATTTTTCGTTGAATATTAAGTTCATAATTCAGGCTTCATCTGTTTCAGTTCAAAACGAACCTTTTTGATTGGAAATTCAACTATTTTCTTCAAATTTCTTTCTTTTTTTATTAATTTCTATAATAATAAAATCTACTTATATTACTTTTGGTTAAAAAATGATATTTTTTTAGATAAAAATCATATATTTGTTTGAAACTTTCTAGATTTTGTAGAAAATTCGTAATTTTTTGCAGAAACGTAATATTATTGGTTCAAAATTAATATTTTTCATTAAGGATTGAGTTATTTAAAAAAAAAATTCTTTTCAGTTTGCCAAAAACAAATTTCTTTAAAAGAAATTTTGATTCTACTATTTTTGGTTGAAAATTTATATTTTAAATTGAAAATCGACCTTTTTTCGTTAAAGATTGAACTATTTGGAAATAAATTTATCTGTTTTGATGCAGTATTTAGAAATTCAGAATTTTGTTCAAAATTCGTTATTTTTAGTAGAAAAATAAAATTCTTAATTGAAATTTCATCTTTGTTTCGAGGATTCTATTATTACATGAAAAATTCGTTTTTTGGTGAAAAACTAATTTCTTTAAGAGAAAAGTCGATTATACCATTTTTGATAAAAAAAATGATATTTAAAAAAAATTGATCTTTTTTGTTAAAAATATAATTTTTTTTAAACCGTCTTTTTAAACAAGGAAATTATTCTTCGCTGTTGAAAATTCATCTTCTTCATTGAGGGCTCAATTATTTCTTTTTTTGAAAATTCCTTCATGGTTAGTTAAAAATTAATTTATGTGAAATTAAATTGGATTATATCATTTTTGGTAGAGAATTGATATTTGAAATAAAAAATTTATCTTTTTTAGTTGAAAATTCAACCCTTTGATTTGAAAATGCACATACTTCGATGAAAATTCGCTATTGCGGTAGGAAATTAGTCTTCTCGTTTGAAAATTCATATTTGTGATTTAGAACACAACTATTAAGTTGCACATTCCGTTTTTTTTTCTTAAAAATTAAATTCTTTAACTAAAAATTTAACTCTCCCACTTTCCGTAAAAAATTGAAATTTTGAATTGCAAATTGATATTTTTGTGTTTAAAAATCAATTATTGGTTTCAAACGTCGTCTTTTTGTATATAAAATTAATCTTCTTGGTTGAAAATTCATCTGTTTTTTTGAAACTTCAACTATGTATTAATGTCTTTGAGGAAAATTTTTGATTATACCATTGTTGGTTAAAAACTATTCGTCTTTTGTAGAGAATTAATTTCATGGGTAAAAAATTAATCTGTTATATTATTTTTAACACAGATGTCCAAATTCGACTTTTTATTGTTTTATATGGGGAAAAACGTTTTGCATAATTGACTATAAAAAAATTTTTATCGCTGAGAGATTCTGCTAAATAATGTATAGAATCTGCTTGATTTAAAATTTTTCATATTTAGATGAAAATTCGTTATTTCGGTAGGAAATTAGTCTTCTCGTTTGAAAATTCATCTTTGTGATTGAGAAAAAAACTGTGGAAGGTTAGAGGGTGAAATAATGTTGGTTGAGGTAACGCTTATTCGTGGATAAACAAAGTAATGATTTATTCAGGATAAACTGAAAGGTTGATACAAACAATTTACAGAATGGTCGTCGCGCGGACTTGACGGATCGCGAATATCGAAGCTAGCAAAAGGGCCGAGATCTAAACGCGATGCTAGTTCGAGTCAGAGTGCCAAAACAGCCCCAGTGAAGGAAACTTCCACTCGGAAAATCGTAGAGAAAGGGTAAGTCCCTCCCACGAAGTCCGAGGGACAGTGTCTCTGGGACCTAAGGCGATCGTCAAGGGACGAACGTGAGTTTTCTCGAAAACAAGCGGATTAGCTTAGTTGACCATAAATGAAGGGCTGGAGCGACACCAGCTGAACTTAAAGTTTTATTATGTTTAGAGAAAGTTGGAAACTTCTGCCACACATGTGTAGAGAAAACGCACGCCACAAAACTATCAAGTTGCACGTTTCGTTTTTTTTTTTTTGGTGAAAATTAAATTCTCTAATTGAAAATTTAACTATCCCGCTTTTGGTATCTTCTTTAGTTGAAAACTCCACTATTTGTTTGTAAACTGATCTTTTTGATTAGGGTTCAACTATTTTGTTAAAAATTGATTAAAAATTCAACTGCACAATTTCAGGATTAAAAATTATATTTTTAATTAAAAATTAATTTTTTCTTTTGAAAATTCGTTTTTCTGGTAGAAAATTATTTTTCTTTGTTAAAATCTTATCTTGTTTATTTAGGATTGAACTATTTTCTTGATTTTTTTTGTTTGTTAAAAATTAATGTCTAAGGACAATTTTAATTATATCATTGTTGGTTGAAAACTAATAGTTTTTTTGTGGAGAATTAATGTTATGGGTGAAAAATTAATCTGTTTTTTATTATTCTTCACATAGATATCCAAATTCGATTTTTTGTGTCTGAGATCGGAAAAAAACGTCTTGCATAATTTACTATAAAAAAATTTTAATCGCTGAGAGATTCTGCTAAATAATGTGTAGAACCTGCCTGGTTATAAATAAATTCTATTTTATTTTTAATTTTTTTTTATAATATTGTTCTCGAATTGAAAATTAATTTAATTTATAATTCTATTATTTTTTTTAAGAAAATTTTGTTTAATTAACAATTAATCGTTGTGATTAAAAATTCATCTTTTTTGTCAAAACTTTTACTATTTGGTGTCAAGTTCATCTGCTTTAATTAAAACTTCATCTTTTTTGTTAAAAATTATATTATGGGTGAAAAATTAATCTGCTTTTTATTATTCTTAACATAGATGCCCAAATTCGATTTTTTGTGTCTCAGATAGGAAAAAACGTCTTGCATAATTTACTATAAAAGAATTTTAATCGCTGAGAGATTCTGCTAAATAATGTGTAGAACGTGCCTGGTTACAAGTAAATTCTATTTTATTTAAAATTTTTTTAATAATATTGTTCTCGAATTGAAAATTAATTTAGTTGATAATTCTATTATTTGTTTTTTAAAAAATTTGTTCCATTAAAAATTAATCGTTGTGATTAAAAATTCATCTTTTTTGTCAAAACTTTTACTATTTTGCGTCAAGTTCATCTGCTTTAATTACAATTTTTAATAACCTGTAGAAAATTTCATTTTTTGGATTGATTATTAACTTGTATAAACTAAAAACTGAATTATTCTATTTTTGTTTAAAATTTGATATTTTTAATTGAAACTTCATCTTTTTTGTTGAAAATTATTTTATGGTTAAAGAATTAATCTGTTTTTTATTATTCTTAACATAGATGTCTAAATCCCATTTTTTTGTCTTATATCAGAAAAAACGTCTTGCATAATTTACTATAAAAAAATGTTAATCGCTGAAAAATTCTGCTATATAATGTGTAGAACCTGCCTGAATTTAAGTGAATTCTATCTTATTTTGATATATTTTATCTTATTTTAATATTTTTTATTGAAACTTGATTTTTTTTAGTTGGAAATGGAATTATTTGTTTGAAAATTACCGTATTTTGTAGAAAATTTGTGTTTTTCGTTAGAAATATAAATATGAAGACCCGATACATCCGTAAACCTGAACATAATTCATTCAATCTCACATTTCTTAAACCATATATTGTTTAAAAGCACATAAATCATTGGAAGCCTATACATTTTATACAGCTGTTTTGTTGTGAAGGTCAAGTGCAAGGAGTTTAATGGTACTTTTCTGATATTGAGTAAAGTTAGTGTAACATTAGTGTATATTTAGTTATAAGTTAATGTTTTAGTTATTATTTGCATTCAATATAAACATTAAGTATTATTCCTGTGATGCATGGAATTTGTTATAAAATTTAATTGCTGATAAAAAATGCGATAGCAACTTATTGAGATTTTGAGGTTAATATTACATTTTGCAATTCAAGAGCGAACTTCTCGCAGTAAACAAATTTATCAAAAAGACGTAAGATGCAAACATAAAAAGCTGTTTTTTATTTTAATCCTGATTAAAATAGTTTCTGTTTTTTCACCAAACATTTTATAAATTTGAATGAAATCTTTGTGTAATTTGTAAGAAAAATTTCAGTAAAAGCTTAACTTTCTTAAAGTTTTTGCAGTGCATTTTCGTAACCTTTCATAGCAAAAAATAATATTTGATAGATTTTTGTAGATATGTACGGAAGATTTACGTTAAAGTGGCAAAATTTCAAAAGTTATCTAATTTTCCACCAGCAATGGACTTTAATAACAAATTCCATGCTTCATAGGAATATTACTTAATGTTAATTTTTATATTAATAACAAATAATAGATGTAACATTAACTTATAATCAAAAATATACTAACCCTACCGATAGAAATCTCAAAGTATATGCTGAAGATTTTCAAGCTCTGAGAAGCTCGGAGAAATTCTCCGCAGGCACTCAGGTAGATATATTTAATGGTCCAGATAGCTCTTTCAAATGCTTTGAAGGCTTTAAAATGTTCTTTCCGAACTTGAAATAAAAATACGATCATAAAAAACAAGCAGAGAAGCTTAAATTGAAATAAGAATTCGATCATAAATAACAAGCAGATGCCCTGTATTGCGATTGCAGTGGTGCGGGTGGAAAGGACTGGTAAATGAGAAGCGTTGATTAGTATTATCGACCTCGAAATTTGATTCGATTATTATTCCAAACAGTGATCCAAAAATCTTGCGCATGCTTGAACTGTGCGTCGCTCATTGACTCTAGTTCGCGTACGTATTTAAAAATCAAGTAAAGACGCGCACCGTAGCCAATGAACGTCACTCGAATCCAAGCAATCGCAGATCAAGCCAGCTCCGTTGGGAGCATTTAACTTCAAGAAAACGCGTGTAACGTTCCATTACTGTCTAACTCACGGTGACTCACGAGTGTCCCTTTCGCACGCGTATAGCTATCAAAGAACGAGCAATCGTGACTATTTTTGCCATATTTTCCAACTCTGTCTAACCTATTCACAACTCGTGTTTCACGCATATAGCAATGAAAATCGAGTAGTGTGACAATCGAAATCGACAATGTCGTTTAGAGATTTCATATTAAGAATTATATATATATATATAATTAATGGTAACATTAGAATTATAAAATATTACATTAATGTTAATGACGAGTTGACTATATTTTAATAGAAATAGTTCAACTTTCAATTAGAACAATTAGTTTTCTGCACAAAAATTTTGTTTGTTGAATGAAATACATGAATCAACAACAAAATTTTTGAAATTTCTATACTAAAAAAGGCATTTTTAATAAAATACATGAACTTTGCACGAAATAAATTTATTTTGCACCAAGGCTAATTTTTTATACAAAAAATTAATATTTAATCATAGTTAAATTTTCGACAAAAAAATTCATTGTCTTTTAGTTAAAAAGAAAATTTTAAAGAAAAACAAAAAGAATTTTGTACAAAATAGTTAAAAATCCTAAAATATTTCAAAATTCTTTAAAACCTCTTGAAAATTTGTCGAAGCTCTTGAAAATTCTTTGCAATTTTTAAAACACCCTAAAATATTTCAAATCCTTTAAAATCGTATACTAAATTATTGAAATCAATGTAAAATTCTTTAGAATCTGTTAAAAATTCGAAGATATATTAATTCCTTTAAAATCTCACATTAAATTACTGTAGTCAATTGAAATTTCCTTGGAGCCTTTAAAAATACTCTGAAGTATTTCGAAACCTTCAAAACCTTTTGAAACACCTTGACACCTTTTAAAGATTTCTAAAGTACTTTGGGATTTTTTTATATAGTTCTGCTAAACTTCTTAAAATTCTTTGAAATTCCTTTAAATTATACAAATGAATTAGAAATTTATTGACCCTAAAATTTTTTAAATCTTTTAAAATCTCGTACTACATTATTGAAATCAATTGAAAATTCCTTGGAATCTATTAAATTATCCTAAAATATATCAAATATTTCAAAATCTCATATTAAATTACCTTA
>NC_046661.1:42410342-42412289 GCF_010883055.1 Belonocnema kinseyi | reverse complement strand
AGATTATGTTGAGAAATAAAAAAAAAAATTCTTAAAAACGTTGTTTTTCTTGGTCAGGCCGGAAACTTATCAATCCACCCTCGTATATATATATATATATTTGGAAAACATATTTTTAAATTTTGAATTATTCATATTTCATAGAAGAAAATTTTTGAAAATAAAATTTCATAAGTTTTGAATTTTTATTGATTCCACATTCAAAACTCTAATCTACGAAGATTTCAATATTTAACGTTTTGAAAATTTTCTATTTTCTAAATTTCAATTTGAAGCTTTAAAAATTTCAAGAGATTTCAAACGATTTTTAAAGATTTTAAATATTTGAGGATGTTTTGAAAGATGTCAAGGAATTTTCAATTTATTTGTTTCGAAATACTTGAGAGTATTTTAAAAGGTTCCAAGGGATTTTCATTTGATTACAGTAATTTAATTTAAAATTTTAAATGAAATCTGGAAAATGAATCTTTTTTGTCGAAAATTTAACTATGATTAAACATTAATCTTTCGTATAGACAATTAGACTTGGTGGAAAAGAAATTTCTTTTGTTCAAAGTTCATGTATTTTATTAAAAAAAGCCCTTTTTTGGTATACAGCCTTTTGGATACAAATTTAACTTTTTCTATTAAAAAATAGTAAACTAAAATTCTGAAAAAAGGTTTTGTTTCCCAGGATTTACGACGCATTTCAAATAAATAATTAGTTACGAATTAAAAAAAAATGTAACACAACATTAATATTGTTCATAAATACATTCGGGACATGCATTAAGTACTTTCTTAAAAATTGGAGTTTGTTTTCACAAATGTAACGGTACTTGAGTGATATTGGACATTTGACAAGTGTCAAAATCGTTTTGTATTTCGATCTTAATTAATTAAATGAAGTGAATATCTGCAGGTTGTACGTAATTAATTGGTGATTAAATCTGTTGTTTTACTTATTGAATAAAATATGGGAATCAAACGCTTTTGACTGACTGCTACAAAAGTTGTAATCCGTATGATTATAAAAATGGCAACGATGAATCTGAGATTCAAATGATGAGAGGTATGAAGCGGCGAATTATTCTCATAAGCTGGGTGTTCAGCGACCTTGAAAATTTCGTCTCCCCTACTATATAATTTTAAAGTATACATTTTTTTGTGATATTTGACTTAGAAATTATAAAAATTATTAGTTGAAATCTTCAATATTAATTCAGCTTCAGAATAGACCTTTTTTATTCTAGACGTCGACAGTGCGCACGTGCCAGGATGCACACGTGCGCACTGCCGACGTCTAGAATAAAAAGGTCTATCAAAATGAGCCATGGCCATATAACGGAATTTTCAAGTTTCACCACTCGGTTTTTGAGTATACACCATATTACAAAACATTAATAAAGATTTCAAAATGTTTCAAAGATTTTAAAATATTCAAAAGGATTTTGAACATTTTATAAAGGCGTGTTTATCAGATTTTAAATATTTCATAACAATTTCACAAAGATTTGTAAACTTTTAAAAAATTAAAGGGTTTCAAAGATTTTGAAAAGGTTACAGTTCACCAGCTTTCAAAGATTTGAAAACATATGGAAGATTTGAAAAGGTTACAAAACATTTTAGAAGATTTTTTTTACTAATTATAGATTTAAAATAATTCAATGATTTCAACGAATGAAAAAGATTTTGCAAACAAAGACATAAGAAAAATTTCCCAAATAAACCACGTCCCGAGAATTTTAGTGAACACAGAATTTGGTTATACGTACATTTTGCGCAGGTATTCTGAGTCTAGAAGCCTTTGACCAATAGGCGCAAGATCTCGAGCGCGGGAGATTTGGAAACCGAATTAAAATCGCTTATATAGTACTTTTTTGCATTACACAAATGCAAAACGGGTTGCATTGTATGCTAGAGTTTATATAATCATATTCCCTATGACGACATAGTAAACAACCTTAC
>NC_046661.1:42398193-42410242 GCF_010883055.1 Belonocnema kinseyi | reverse complement strand
ATATCATATACACCTGAAAAACATACATGGAACCCGACTCACTCATGAAATTAAGAATCACGCGAAACATCAAAATCGCCAATTTCTTCAATTTCTTTCAAATGGGGATCGAGATATAAATAGAAGACCACCGAAGTTTTCCGAAGCTTTCAGATCGGCAATCATTGTGCAGCAGAAAACCTGAGAATACCGAAGTTCAAATCGTGCATATTCGGCTTACACACGAACTTACAGTGCTAATCATGCAGCTTCTGTATTGTGGCTCCCTAACGGTAGGTATGGTGGGGGTAAATTGCAGACTCGATCTGACAGCTCTGGTTAAAATTAACTTTTTGAAGAATCACAAATGTCGCTCTTTGAATCTCAAAAATAATGTATCTCCACCATGAGACCTATACAATTTGGCAGTATGAAAGATTATAACTTCTAAAGTATCAAAAGAAGGATGGGAATTTTTTGTGCCGACGAAGTGGCGAGCTATTATGCGCGTGAAGTGCGCAGACCATCCTGTTTCTATCACCTCCACTCGGCTCCTGCTGAATATAAAACGCCAAACTCGCCGTAGAACGTCTCTTTGTGGTTTTTTCCCGCGTGCGGGCTTTTTTCCACACAGAAGTAACGTCAAATTTCGCTCAGATTGTGTAACACTGCCAAACGGGTAACGCACAACAATTTCTTCCAGTCCAATCATTCTTTGGGGTGATCATCAATCGCAAGAGCGCGACTGGCGCGGCTTAGCCGCGCCAGCCACCCGCTCCCGTGCATTGGATCTCACAAGAGGGGTCGATGGTTGGGGACACCTCATCCCCACCCCTTTTTCTTCGTAGAACGTCTCATAAGCTAGCCCTCTCTTTAGGTATTCAGATCGCCGAATCACATATCTTGTTTTTATCGCGGACTACCTGGCATTAATTAAAGCTTACACTGTAGTTCCTGCGACAAGGATATTGGCAAGATATCGATGAACGAACGATCCAAAAGAACGATCGATCTCTGAGCGGATGCAGAAGTTGCCAAACCTGTTTCTCGCGAATCTATTTAGTTTGTATTTATTTAGGTCACAGGGTAAGGAGAGACAGTTTGACGAGCTACCAACAGAGGAACGATTCATTTATTCGCCATTTATTGTCAAAGAGATTGCTGATTAAAATTAATAATGAACCTATCGCAAATTGCGCTATAAGTGGCAGTTATTAATGATCAATTTATTTTATTTTACCAATAAAATATAATTTATTATATCCAATGATGATGATTTTTTAATTATCATTCAATTCTTATAATTTATTATGAATTGTTCAAAATTTCGGAACTGATATCCTTAAAAAATTCTACCTTTCAATGATTAAAATATATACCTACACAATTTAAAAATATATTTAAGATTGATATGAATATTCTACATACGGTAAAACCACATAGTTAATATTGGTCAGACAGTTTTATGTGCGGTCAAGCCAGAACGTTTCTACCTTCCACAATCGTGCATTTCTCGTTCGTACTTCGGCCAAAAAAATCGATTGCATAATACCACGCTATTATTTTCCGGTTCCTATCCCGTTCTGCGAACCTACGCTCAAGATTTAAATCAATTCCAGTGAATTCTTTTTTCAATTGGATAAACAAAAGGTTCTTAGTTTTATTTAAAGTCTGCAATTTTAAATTGGTAACATTTAAATACATTTGCAGAAGTCTTTTTTAACTTTCCATTTTTATCAGAAAAACATTGATTTATTGATGACCTTAGGTTTATTCTCGGATTTATTTAAATAAATTTCAAGCATAGTTATTAACATTATATTTGATCAGAAAATCAATTATTTATCGAGACAATTCACGATATCAGGTTCCAAGCGTCAACCGTGCTCTAAGATAAACGAGTGATATGATTAATATTACACTGAGAATACTATATCGCAAGAATTACAATATATACCGTAATTCCTGCGCTATATATCGTAATTATCGCATTAGAATAGTGCAAAATCGTGATATCGTACATTGCAAGTTTTTACATTATATACCGCATAGTTGTGCAATCTATAAAGTAAGAATGTAAGTTTATTACGACAATTTCGACGCCAGCGCTATCCAGCGTCGTGTAACTTAATTAAATTGGAGAAAAATGGGGATTCCCATCTGTCAGTTACCTTTCGCGCTTTTTCTAAATGGTATTAAAGTAGTTCCAATTGGCCTATATAATAGTGTCATTTCTTTCGGAGGATATATATCAGTAAGAAAAAATTTGGTTTGTGTTATCTGCTGCTGATTTTACATGTTTTACCGAAATTTTTTCACTTCAGCGTGACGCAGTAGACGAGATCACAATCTATGTTCTAACCTCGGTGAAACTTTCGCCGAAATATTTTTAATTTTTAAACGTTGTAAGTATCACCTGCAGAAAATTTTAACTTTTTTCTGTGATTATTTTTAATCTGATGTCCGGATTTATAGCTCGAATTCACTCATACTTTTGCCTTCTTCCCATTGCTGCTAAGGATGCCATGACAGACGACAGCAACAAAATTTAACTTCACTTTTTTCTGTGATATTAGTGCATTATAATATCGTAAAAATGTCCGGGGCCTGCTTCACGTTATCGTATTGCGCTTTCTTGCAATATAGAGGTTTTTCGATATCATTGTGCGATATCTTTTTCTCCGTGTGCGCTTATTGACAAGGGAATTCTATATATGTTTCAGTAATTGAATTATCCACCGTAGACACTTATCGTTGCGTCAACTGTAATTTTATTTGAATGTAGGTCCCTATTTCCACCTACGCATTTATAAAATCGGATTGTTTATTTTGCGCTGCTGCTTTAATCTGTCATTGGTCGATTAATCCAATGTTTATTTGCAGATTTATCTCCTAAATTAAACAGTTCTTAATGCGATTTACTGTAATAATTTTATTTATTATATTACTATTTATGGATGTATTGAAATGTTACATAATATTAAGAAGGGTAGGAGCGCGGAAGAAAAGGAAGGGTCAAAGTTAGAGAAGTCAGGCCTGTCTTCAAGATAAATTTTTAAGGAAACCCAAATCACGAAACGTCACTGAGATGCATTCTGAAGTTGTTTTAGGTTTGAGATGTATTCAACTTGTTCAAAAAAAAAAAAAATAACACACTTAGTAAAATTAGTAAAATGTCATTTATGCACATATTCGAGACATTATACTTAATTTAAAGTTCTTTTGTAATTTTTCGACAAATTTTTTACTTACCGACCAAAAACGCTTTAAAATGAGGAACATGAATATTCCTCAATTTCTACTTTCCTTAATATTAATTTGATCAAAGTTTATATTGCCTAATTGCCGTATATGCTTGTAACAGAAATTTCATTTGCACTAAAGCGCATCCGGTTTTTAAAAAATGGGGCCATATTCAACTAATTAATTGTAATTGGCTGCTTTTGAATTTCGCGCCATTATTTTTAGACTGAAGGTGCCTTACGGTAAATTAAATAATTTACACATAGGGATTTGTCTGAATGAATGTTATCTTAAATAACTATTTTCTAAAGCATACCAAATGATTGAAATGATACTTTGGATATTAGGAAAATGTGAGAAACGCCAATCCGACCCGACCAAAACCGAAGTCGAGTCAGTGCGAGAGCGAGTGCAAAGAGCGTGGTGAGTGTGACGTAACTATTAGCGGAGTTCGCTCTTCGCTGACTTCCGAAGAGAAATATGGTGCAAAATACAATATTTTTAGCTTAAGCTTTATATTTTAAATCGCAGAGAACCTTGTCTGTGGTTAAGCGAGGTTGAGCTTATCCCAAGCGAAAGATACTGCCATAAGCTAAAAAGAAAATTGTTCTTGTAGAATCAATATTGGCATGTGGTGAATTTGTTTGTTTAAAAAAGACAAATCCATTCGCAATGGTAAGGTAGCAGAAAACACATAGTTTGAAAGGGGATTTGCTGTGAATTTAAACTTTCAACGAAATATCCGCGAAAGTAGCATGGTTGAAGTTAAAAAGTATCCAGAGAAACCGTTTTCTATCGATTTTATTTTTGCAAATAAGTTTCTCTGGTTGCTATTGACCAACAATTTCAGAATGAATGTCAAGCGGGGGTGTTGGCGACATTCTTGAAATCAATAAGTTCGAACTTGGGCGTCGAAAAAATGAGAAAGGGCGTATAGTAGAAAAATCATGGATCTTGGGAATGATCCACCTTGAGCATGCATAATTAGAAATATGTCCTGATAACAAAAGAGATGAGGATACCCTTATCACTGTAATAAAAAAACATGTTGCTATCTGAACAGAACGCTCGATATATTGGATGCAGGATTCAATGGGGAATGCGTGTGTCAACTTAAAGGCGCCGAGGCCGCCATTTTTTATGGATGTTTTGGTTCGGGACCATTCGTGATGTGGGAGATTCGAATCTAGTATGGAAGAAAACTTTTAAATATTGTTAAAAGTTATGTAAAATTTAGTTTATTGTTAAAGAGTGAATTAACCGAAACTGTAAACTTAATAAAATTTGATAAAATGATAAAAAGTCATTGCTAGAGAGTGGATAAGAGTCACTGAAATTTTATGTCGAGCGCCGCTCAGCTCGTACACACGGATAACCCCGGCTAGACTATCATTTGAATTTAAAATGTTCCAAAATTAAAAAATAATGTAATCTTTATTTTGAGCGTTCAAAATAAAAATATTTTCAATTCTCAAACTTGAAAATTTAATTATTCTCGAAAAAAACGTTCGAAATAGAAAGTAAAGTATTTATACCATACCATTATTTCCATGTTTATTTTAAGTGAACATTAATTTAAAGTTCGTCTTTATGAATTGCATAATATTATTTGCATCGTATTAATATGATTAATTATTTAACTTATACGTACATGTGGCGCAAGTTTTATTTCTTTTGCTCTTTTTAATTATTATTAAGTATGAAAACTCATGTAATTATAAAATCTGTAAATCGTCTTTACAATTTCACATCATTTTTATTTATCTGCAGAAAAATGATATTGATCAGATTTGTAGCCTTTTAAGACTTCAATAAGTGTTTGGTAAATTCTAGAGTACACAGTAAAGAAAAAGAATCAATTTTATTGCAGAGCATTTGCTCCAGCAATCATTTGACTCTAGAGATCATGATGAATTGTCAATTTGGATCAATTTGATCTTATAATTATTATAGTGGTGCAACTGAAGTTATTTCTGTGACCAATCAGTCAGTCACAGGAGTTCCTTGCTCTCTAAATATGAATCAACTATAAGTATACCGCTAATTCAAATCAGCGTTTATACGCTGATAAATCAGCGAAATTTAGCTGTTGGTCAGTGAAACGTCACTGATCAGCAGCTAAACTTCGCTGTTTTAGCAACATATACACGCTGATTTGTATTAGCGGTATACTTATCGCTTATTCAGATTTATAGAGTTGCGTGATGTAAACTATTTTTTCCACTAATTAGTCATCGCAGGCAATTTTTCGAAAAAAGTAGTGTAAATAGAAAAACAGTCTGTTTTAGAAAACAATGTGTATAACATAAAATGTGTATTTTTGAACGATCTACAACTTTCATTTTAAGCTTTTCTTAAAATTTTCATTATTCACTGAAATAAACGGAAAAAAATGTGAAATTTGCTCGTTTTGCCTTGACGCTGGTGTCATGACTACATAACCTAAAAATTATATCTAACCGCACGCAAGTGACATCTACACTTGACAGGTGATATTTTATAATATTAGACTTCGATATTTTTTTAACTTTTCGAGTACACTGCACGATCAGAAAACATAAAAAGCTTGCATATGAGCTAAAGTACTCTAAGAACGTTAGCTATCTTGGTTTGACTTGATACATGATCCCGAATCAGATCATTATGTTTTCAAAAGTCGATCATTCACTCCGGCCGATCAAAAAGCTCTTGAATTCGGTATCATTTTTGTTGCATATCAAAATGATATTCTCTCTAAATCTGAATTAGTGAAATTTCACTATTTGATAGTGAAATTTCACTAATTGAATTAGCGAGCAGTAGGTCACTACGAATTAGTGAAAACTACTAATTCAATCAGTGAAAATATTTTACTAAATCAATTAGTGAAGTTTCACTAAGCAAATAGTGGTTTTGAGAGGTAAAGTATCTACTATTAAATAGTGGAAACTCACTAATTACACAGTGAAACAAAATATTTGCTTGAGTCAACCAATAACCCCAACAGTAAACTATAATACAAGACAAGTTATAGAAGCAAACTATAATGTATATTTAAAAATTAAATTAATTTATGTTGATACTGTACTTACTAAAGAAAAATCTTAATTTAGCTTGCCATGTATTTCTATAAAAATGAATGTAAAGCTGAATTTCATAACCTTAAAACTACACGAAAGTATAATAAACTGGAAAATAGTACTAACCTGTGTTTTAAAATTCTTTACGCTCATAGAAAGAAAAATGATGCAAGCTGACAAATGTAAGCGATGCAAACGAGACGTCAGCGCGGGTTGGCGCGAGTCCACCATTAGCCGCGATCACGTGATCACGGCTTCGATCTCGACTTCACTAATTAAATAGTTAATTAAACTACTAAATAATAGTGAAATTAAATCCACTAATTTTAAATAGTGAAAATATCACTATTTTTATTGCAGAAGACCACTAAAATTTAGACCAAACGATTAATTTTGCCCGAATAAACTTTAACCTTAAAATGCAAGAATGGAAGGACGAATGGCATGACTATTTCATAACGAATTTGATTTACCGCAGGGACTAAAGATAGCAGAAAACGTTCACCCCTTTCGCGATGCTACGTGGTATTTCGCAGAAGCAATTTTCTCTTCCATCATCGAGAGGAGATTGCTGCAATCAGCAGACAATTAACGAGGGGAATCATCTACCCGGAAAGCCCATCTGCTGGACGAGCCTGGCTTTCGCTTTTTTCAAAAATAAGCATCCAAAATCCAGATAGTGTAATCCCGCTGATTTTAATGTTCAAACTTTCAGTTTATTTTCAGAAAATAGTGCCGTAATTAGAAAACTAAAACGGGGGCCCTCTAAAATTGTTCAAGAAAAAACATATCTAACATTATATTAATTTAATTAATACGTTTTATTATTGTTATTATTGTTATTATTACTATAGATAGGATGGTCCATTTAAGTTCTTTATCGTCGGCTTTGAGTCACTGAATGAATTTATTCACACTTTGTGATATTCGATACCACATATATCCAGCCATCATCGACGTTAACCCTCACTCTCGGCATTAGTTAAACGCAGCGGATACAACACACAGGTGTATATCACAAAAAGTAAATTTCAGTAAATAGGCATTTATTAAATTCAGTGCTGCTTTTGAGAAGGCCATGATATTATATTATGAAATTACTTGATTTATTTTCAATATTTAGTCAACCTGACTAAAAAGACAAGCTTATGCCGTATCTATTAACTTTTAAGTAATTCAACTATTGTATAAGTTATTTATTAAGTTCGAGGGCAGGAGAAAGTTTTTGAGTTGGTAGCAATAGAAAGTGCCCTGAACAAAAATCTTAAGTTACGGCACTGCGGCGACGAAGCCGCGACGGCAGATGCTTTTAAGTCCCGTATAATTTAACGAATGCAGTTACACAGTGAGTCTTGCGAACTACCGTAAGTTACGACAAATCTTACGAGAAAATTATCTCTTCCACTCTTAACTCTATCTTTCTGTTCGTGCGCCTGTGTTGGTATTAGCAATTTAGACATTTCTTGTTTAGAAACTGCAAGTTATTAGCTCAGAAACCGTGCATAAATGTATATCTGCAATTGCAAAGTGAATTTGATTAAACTATGATGTATTAATTTTCAACCAATTTATTCCCCTTCGAATCTTGTTAAAATATTCATTACTTTAGGGGAGTTGAAATGGTTTCAATTACGACAATAATATAATCGAGCAGTATTCGATTAGAACTCGCAGAATATGTCAGGAAAATCACAGGCTACTGTGAGGCACATTAAACCTAATCTGCTTGACTTCCGCTCGTTCCTGCGCTAACTGCGGCACTTTGGAGCTCGCTCTATGCAAACGCGAGCTACCGCCTTGCACGAAACTTACATTGTCCACTGAGACCAGATGCGGTAAGCAATATACACTGCAGTCGAGTGTATATATGTGCACTCAAAAAAATGTCTGATTAAATTAACTAGAATTCAGGTTAAATATGCCCTTATTATTTTTTCTGGTTTTAGTCAGCGAGAGCAACTCTGTATAGGACCCCTTTATAAGTTTCGTGGACTAGCTTCGCATAGATTGTGTTTGACTACTACTGAAAGTAAATGCTCACGCTTTTTTTGCAAAAATGAAAAAAGACGAGTATCGAGCTGTGATCACAATCCAGAGGATTTCTGGCGTCGTTTTGTGACTGTGGATGAAACATGGATCCATCATTACACCCCCGAGACAAAACAGCAGTCAAATCAGTGGGTTTTTCCCGGTGAAAGTGTACCAAAAAAAGCAAAAACTGTTTTGTCGTGCTGTACACGAGTATTTTGCAGCCATGGATAAAAGTTTTTTTCCGAAGGAATAAAAAAAACTGAAAGATCCCTGGACCAAATGTATTGAGCCTAATGGAGATTATGTTGAAATAAATTGTTTTTTTCGTAAAAAATGTTTATTTTATATGACTTTTACTAAACTTATCGATCCACCCTCGTATATACGAGTACAGTAAAATTCAGAGAACCGACCAATTCACCACTATATGATCATGTATTGAGAATTGAGTATTACGTATATGTCGTAAGAATTTGGAGGTTTCAGGCATTCAGTCGACTCATTTAGAAATTCAGCAGAATACTCAGATATACTTTTAAAGGCCTGAGATGTTCTAGATATCTACAATAAACCAAATTTAGATCATTTAAACGCATTCAATGGCTATTTACGTTGTTATTTTTACATTCTCATCTATAATGAGAAGGTATTAGTTTTATGCTGTTGTCGTTGTCGTTGTCTGTATACCGAATAACTTTCAAAAGACTAGTTGGATTTGATTGTGACAAAATTTATTCAACCAAACAAGATTACAAATTTGTTAAGAATATTTGTTATAGGAAGCGTAGTTTTGGTTCAAGTCGAAAAAAATTAACTTGAAAATAAAAAAATTTAATTTTTTGGAAAAGGATACAAGGTGTGAAATAAATTAATAGACAAAAGTTGTTCATCAAAAAAGGATATACGCATTTGTTATGGATAATTTTGAAACAGAATGAGTATATTTTCTTTTAATAATAAAAACAAGATCAAAAATAATAAAAAACAAGACAATAAGAATAAGTATATTTCTATTTCCATGCATATTATCTATTGGAATGATATAAATTTATTCAGATGATAGATGTTTCATTGTAGCTGAAAAATCAAATTTGTACATCTTTTTGGAATATCTGAATAAGAAATCTCAGACAGAGGTACATACAAAATGTATTATATTTAATGTAAAAGTATTGAGCATAATATAGAAAATTTTACATTGTGGACAAAATTGAGTGCGAAGTTCGAGATACGCGATGAGAATGTGTTCGCTAAAGCCGGCATAGCTTTAAAAAAGGAGAGTTCACAATCACAAAATTACAGTTGTCGATCCGTTAACCGGTAATTTGAAAAGGTATGTGCAAAAATATGGGAGAAATGCCAAGACCCAGCGCGAACTGCGAGAACCAACAGTTGCATGCCCTAGGGGTGCTCAAACTTGAGCGCTGCTATTTTATCAAAAGAGAATTCACAATCACAAAATTACTGTCGTGGATTCTTTAACTTTAAATTTAAAAGGTCTGTGCATGAATGTGGGATAAATTCAAAGGTCGAGCGCGTAGCACGAGTTAAATGCATCATCGAGCGCGAAGTGCGAGATATGAGTATGACAGTCGCGCGCCCTGGGCGTGCTGAAACTTGCGAGCGGATTTTTTTATATCGTTTTGACAAAAATGGTGAATTTTTGTTTTTATAAGAAACACAAATTCTCTGTTCTCTCCAAGGCTCAGACACAGGGTAGACTTGAACGGAATATATTCTTCACAGATGGACGAATCTTCAGAAAAATCAGGAGAAAAAAAACAGTGAGGCTTTTGAGTAAGTTGACTGATAACTTTCAGAAAAAGCGCTGCCATTTTGTCACTTTTGAACTGTCTGCTAACGGATTTCCAAAGAGGAAGAAAAATTCGATCAGAATCATAAAGGATAAAAAATTCTTACAATAGATTATAAAATATCGCACCATGAACAACAAATTCGTATCATTTTTTGATAATCTGCTTTTTTATTTTCAAATTTTAAATACACAGGACTCTGGATTTTTGCGAACAGGATTTGTGTGTTCCAAGAAGTAGTGCCACGTGGCGGTTTCCGATAAGAGGAGCCGCGGATCGGAGAGGGTTAGTTGCATCAGGTTACGTCATGCCTCTCATTCGTACAGAAAGCGTTCAAGCAGACCTGCCTGTTTACGTTCGGAGTCCCAGGATTTGTTTCCAAGGTCAAAACCGAAACTGCACACAAATCCATTTTCCAGTATACTCATAACTTTGACATGCCATTTTTTTCAACAATTTGGTAAGATACGTGTCCTCTTATTCCAGTTAAAAAAGTAAATATTTAAGTAGCAATTGATTTTGTGTCTTGAACATAGGCTGCCTGCCCAGTTCTAAATAACTTCGGTCTTACAGTTTATAATATATTAAGAAAAAGTGAGTGTCTGAGCTTCAGAGTCTCAGATACTTGCAACCATCAAACGTTTACAAACCTTTAGTAGAAGACTTCTGTCAGTAAGCAGGTAAAAACGGTGAAATTTAAAAAAAGGATTAACTTTGCAATTAGCAATTTGGGAATAAGATATTCGGAATATTTGCTTGTTTTTGTTAATTCGTGGCTTATGTAATTTGTTTGGAAAAATTAAAAATTGGATAAGTTTAAGAAACATAATTGAGACGTTAAGAACAACAACTAGGTAATTCCCACTTTTGTCGAAAATCAGTTTTTTGCAGTATCAAGTATTTTAGGGTTTGGCCTATCGACACATATTAAAACTATGTGAAGAAACTAATTTTATTTTTCTAAAAACCGTGTTTAAAGTTGATGTGATTTTTGAGCATTTTATTATGATTTTTTTCGCATGATGATTTTTATTTATTTATTTTTTTAATTTTTTAGTAGATAAAGACTATCTCGTATTTCCTCCCCTCTAAACTAAAGATAAAAAGAAAATTATTTTCAAATCTTGAAGACATAGCTCATAAGAACCACTTGCTTGTATAGTTTTCTACGAGTACTTTCCCGTCACATTTTTTCAAATCCTAAAAAACTATTCTAAAAACTCAAAAAAGTGATTTTTCTCCATGCATTTTAGATGGGAAACTTCAAGTCAAAACCTGTTAAAATAAAAAAATAGAAAAATAAAAAATTAGAGAATTTCTTTTTTCGGATTTGGAATATAATAGGGGGGGGGGGGTCGTTGCCCTCTAGCATGCAAATAAATTTTGCCATACATTTTTGGACCACCCTAATGTTCAATATTGTTTTAATTCTCTTTCTTTTCAATTAAATAACTTCTAATTATTTGGTAATTCAGGTCTCTCCGGCAGTAATAATCTAAATTTCCTTTGTTGGCGGAAGCAACTTTAATCGCAAAGTCCTTGTTTATGATATTTTGAAACTCAAAAAATGGTTTGTTTTCAAACTATATTCAATAAAATCAATGATATTTGGAATCATCTTCGAAGTTTTTCATTGTTGCTGTTTTTAATATATACTGGAACTTGGAATAAAGAACAGTTTCAGGCATGGCTCGCATTGGTCTTTATCGTATATCTCCGGACTGTCCGAACGTAAACAGGCAGGGGCGCGTGAATAATTTCTGTTGGATATCAATGGATGACGTAATAGGCCAGTCAACGAAGCTGAATGAGGAGGCTTAAATGGAAATAATTTATAACAATGAACTTAGTTGTCAGGAAGCTTCCTTAGGGGGTCTTGAAACAACTCCGAAAATTCAGTAAATTTGAGGTGGGGGGGGGGGG
>NC_046661.1:42376700-42398093 GCF_010883055.1 Belonocnema kinseyi | reverse complement strand
AGGTTATATAAAATATTGCCATAAAGTGAATAGTTTGCCCGAAAAATTGAAAAGATTGAACATTTTTGGAAGTTCATTATTTTTGCATTTATGAGCGATTGCTTCAGGGAAAACGAGTGCAGTTTATTGTTTCGAGTTTGGCTGAAGGTAAGCTACCGTGCAATATCGATAATTTCGTTTTAGCTATAATACTTATTTAATACTGAAAATTATTTTGATCATTTTCAACGCTTAATTTGAAGAAGTTGCTTTCATTTCTCGAAGTAGAGAGTTTGTCATTTATCTTTCCTTATGTCTTAATAACGCATCCGCAAATTTTTGAAATTTTAAATTAATTTTTTGATATTCAAAAACGCCTTTTTTTGAACCTGTGTCAAAACTATCGGAAAATCCGAGTTGAGACTGGGGGTGAAGTAATAACGATGTATTTACTGCAGGCCTACTTTTTTCTTCAAACGGTAGAAAACATAATTCACCCATCGTAAATAACCTCAACTCCTTCTATGTGCCTGGGACCCTTCGAACTGCGACTATCGGCGTCTCTCTTCCGCCAAAGCAAATACGCGAGGCCAAGCGAGAAAATAACGGGCTTGTTAGTACAGTCAAGCAGTCATTTCTATTTTTCTAAGAGAACCTTTCTTCTCCCGCTAACATTTCACGTCTATTAAACGCGTTTTTTGTATCAGAAAAAAATCATATCATTACTGATTTTTGCATGAAGCATTTCAAAGGTGCTCCAATGATCTTATCAAAATTCAGTAATGATCGGATTAAAATTAAGCCTACAATCAAGCTCTGAAGTGAATTTAAACCTTTTGTTCGACACGCCTCGAAAATGCTTCTGGCTTCACATCTACTGTTGTTTATATAGAAAGTCATTTGTAAAATAATAATTTTCAAGACAATCTAACAAGAACAGAAAATTATTAACATTCCATGAAATAATTCAGATTAATACTTCAAGGAGAAGAAAATAAAATAACCATATTTGTATCTCCATTCTTCTCCCGCTAACATATCACGTCTATCAAACACGTTTTTTGTATCACAAAAAAATCATATAATTACTGATTTTTGCTTCGGAAAAATGTATTTCGTAACCAAGCGCTTTCACTAAATTAAAAATATTGGCTCAATGTAAAATATTAATTCATGTTATTTAAAAATTTTTTATTACAAACAATGATAATAATTTTATATTTATCAATATTTGACTGTTTATTCAAGCCGAATAAATCAAAACCGAATATTTAAAAATAAACAATTTGAAATTGAATTGTTTTACCTGGGAAAACTTAAATCGTTAAAATTTGGAATATCTTTTGAGCTTTGAACGTTACTATTTTGATTGTTATTTAAAAAGAAAGGTTTAGTGTCTAAGTGAAATGTTTCAATTTAGATGTTTAAATAGCAATCAGGCCCTTCTTATTTCTAGACGAAATTTGAGTAATTTTAATAGGTGTTTGGAAGTTTTGAAAAGATTGAAAATTAATTGAAAACTTGAAATGATTTCATATAATTTGAACGAAGTTTGTACTAACAAAATTCTACTAGTCAAACCGAAATTTAGGTGCAAATAGCCACAGCCTAATTTAAAATAAAATGTCGATTTTTGCAGATTTAAAAAAAAATGAGAAACTTTTTAAAAATCGTGAAAGGCTTCAAAAGAATAAAACATTTTCGTTAGATTCCTAGGAAAATTGAAAACCATTTTTTATTTTGGAATATTATTTACAAAGAATGCTTAAATAGATTTTTAAAGATTTCCAAAACTGTTAAAAGAGTCTAAAATATTTTAACATGATTTTTTATAATTTGCGAAATTTCTAAAAGTTGAACGAAGAATTCTATTAATTTCAAAAGACATTCAGAAGTTCGAAAAACATTTCAAAAATAATTTTAAAGTTGCATACATTTAAAATAACTTCTAGATTTAACAAGATTTTGAAATAAAATTTGAAGTTTTTAGTAGTTGAAAATTCGTTTGATTTATTTGTTAACTGTAAAGCTTGATTATAAGCTTGCTTTTAATCCGATCATTACTGAATTTTGATACGATCATTGCAGTACCGTTGGAATGCTTCATGCAAAATTCAGTAATTATATGATTTTTTTTTTATAAAAAAACGTGTCTCATAGACGTGAAATGTTAGCGGGAGAAGAATAGAGATACAAAAATGGTTATTTTATTACCTTCCCCTTGAAGTATTAATCTGAATTATTTCATGGAATGTTAATAATTTTCTGTTCTTGCTAGATTGTCTTCAAAATTATTATTTTACAAATGACTTTCTATATAAACAACAGTAGATATGAAGCCAGAAGTATTTTGGATGCGTGTCAAACGAAAGGTTTAAATTCACTTCAGAGCTTGATTGTAAGCTTAATTTTAATCCAATCATTACTGAATTTTGATAAGATCATTGGAGCACCTTTGGAATGCTTCATGCAAAAATCAGTAATGATATGATTTTTTTCTGATACAAAAAACGCGTTTAATAGATGTGAAATGTTAGCGGGAGAAGAAAGGTTCTCTTACAAAAATAGAAATGACTGTGCTTGACTGTATTAACAAGCCCGTTACTCTCTCGCTTGCCCTCGCGTATTTGCTTTGGCGGAACAGGGACGCCGATAGTCGCAGTTCAAAGGGTCCCAGGCACATGGAACGAGTTGATGTTATTTACGATGGGTGCATTATGTTTTCTACCATTTGAAGAAAAAAGTGGGCCTGCAGTAAATACATCGTTATTACTTCACCCCCCAGACTCAACTCGAAAATTCCGAGAGTTTTGACACAGATTCAGAAAAAGGCGGTTTTTAATATCAAAAAATTAATTTTAAATTTCGAAAATTTGCAGATGCGTTGTTAACACATGAGGAAGGTTAATGACAAAGTCCCTACTTCAAGAAATGAAAGCAACTTCTTCAAATTAAGTGTTGAAAATGATCAAAATAATTTTCAGTATTAAATAAATAATATAGCTACAACAAATTTATCAATGTTGAACGGTAGCTTACTTTTAGCCAAGCTCGAAACAATAAACTGCACTCGTTTTCACTGAGGCAATCGCTCATAAATGCAAAAATAATGAACTTCCAAAAATGTTCAACCTTTTCAATTTTCCGGACAAACTATTCACTTTATGGCAATGTTTTATATAACCTTTTTTATTCAAAAGAAAATTTAGAGTGTTTTATTGCATAACTATTTTGCTCTAAGAACAGCCGTTTCCAAGGAAAATCCAAAAACATTAAATAGGCCGCCATATTGGAAGATGGCGGCTCGAGGGACCCCCACCAATTTTACTGAATTTTGGGAGGTGTTTCAAGACTCCCTAAGGAAGCTTCCTGCCAACTAAGTTCATTGTTATAAATTATTTTCATTTAAAATCCTTCGTTGACTGGCCTATAAGGGTTTGCAACTAACGCGTGGAAAGTGCGGCCCCTGTTTATCGTTTGTCACGCTTCAGTGAGCAAATCTCTCTTGCTGCGCACATCACGAAACTTTCGTGACATCCATTCTTGGAACGGCTTCAATCCGAACGGCTTTAATCCAAGTTCCAGTGTAATCTTTCTGTTGTAATTTTGAAAAAATTGTGAAAAATGCTACAAATTACGGTTTTAAACGTGGCAAAGTGCTTATTATGTTTCGAAAAGGCAATTCCTAGTATGAAAAAAACACGGTAATATGTTTAAATCCAAGCCTAAATCACCATGATTTTTTTAATATAATTTTTTGTAATTTTTGTTATTTTTTCAAATGTTCAATAAAAAAATTATGTTCAAAACGACAGTAAAAAATAAGTATCCCAGCTTTTAATGCAAATAGCGTGCTATGCGCGTATATAACATATTTCTTATTTTGATTACCTAATTATAAAATTATAATATATACTTAAACTTAATGTACTATAAAATATAAATGATGATCTTAAATTAAAATACATATTAAAATATCTGTATCGGCTCTCATACAGTTTTATTTTAATTTGAATTGCCTTTCAGAAATGTGGAACTTTCACTTAAATATAAAATTTTATTCCAGCAGAAATAAGGAGGAAAGTATGATATAAGGAATTTAACTTTTTGATTTTATATCGTAAATAAGATGATCTTATTCTGGAATTATATGAGTCTTACTATATTACTATATTACTCACTATATTACTATATTAGTTACTTTATTTTCCATGCTTACCATTTAAATTCGCCAAGTGGTTTAATTTTCATTTTTATCGATTAAACTTATAAAATTTTAAATATATTTTCCAAATAGGTAAGTCTTGAATATTTGCAATTGATGATCGTCGAATTTTTAATGTGTATAATTTCAAAATTTTTTTAATAGTTCGGTTTTTAAGATGTTCAATTGAACATTTAATTTTAAATTGCCGTAAATAAAAATTCTTAATTTTGGATGATTTTGAAAATCAAAATTTACATTTTCAATTCTTAATCGTTCGAATTAAAGAAATTTCTAATGTAAATTATCAAAACTACAGAATTTTTAATTTTAAAACTTAAAAATTGCATTCATTTTAATTAAAAATGGTCAAATTAAAAGATTCTTCTTTTTTAAAGATTTACAATTAAAGGCTCTTTAATATTTATTGTGCATAATAGAAAATTATAGAATTTCAAAATTTTAAAAATTATTTTAATTTGGAAGATTCAAAATTGAAATGTGTTCATTTTTATAGAATTGGAATTGAAAATTTGTCAATGTTGAACATTAAAAATGACAGCGTTGATTTATTTTTCGGAAAGTTGTATCACTTTTTCGCATGTGCAACATAATATGTTTTCGTATATAAAAAAAGAAATTCTGGCTGTAATTAGTTTTTTTAAAGAACTTCTTCAACACTGCATCTAATTTTAAATGCCGAAAAATTGATGTTCCAATTTAAACTGAAGAATTTCGATTAAATTAAAACAACTCCAAGTGTAAGCAGAATTTAATAAAATGTCTAACTGATGTATAATTTAATAAACTGTCAAACTGCGTGGTAGGAAAAAATAAAGAGACAAAAGCACTCGATAAGTAAGGGACATAGGAGATTCAATGTGGATAATGTGAATCAATGAATTTGCAGATTATTATTATTAATTGTATGAAAGAAAATACATGTATTTTCTTATTGAATTGAAAAAATGTCGTCAATAAAATCTTAAATGGAAGTTTCAAATAATAATAACTTGCATCTGATAAATAGTTTAATGAAGTGAATGTACCTTTCGTTAACTTTTTGGAGTTTAAAAATATATAATAAAAATTTTTTAACAATTTTTAGGTACATGGCTGTAAATACTAGAAAAAATTACTTAAGGTGGTCGGGGGTCAAAACATTTTGTTATAACTTGTAACAGGGGTCAGAGGAGGGGTAAAAAAGTGGCAAAAATGTCTTACGTAATTTATAGATGACCCCTGAGTACTAATCGATTTGAGGATCTCTACGAAATAAAATTTTTTTCTCGGATTTAATGCACTTTTGTCCAGCAAGGCCCTAGTCACATTTCCCGGATCAGAGATCATCCTGCTTGCGGTTAAGCTGCAAAACAAAATTGCTGCAGAATTCGCAAATTAATTCCCGCGCTCGCGTTGAAAAATGACGATGCCTGAGGCTCGCCTGCGAATCCAGATGCAAAGAGAGCCGCGTAGAAAGAACTTACACGAAAGTCGAACGGCGGTCTTCCTTTGTGGAGATTTCTCGTGTTAGGAGCAATAATCGTGTCTTCGTAAGACTGGTTTGTCAGTGGTTGACCGTCACCTGAGAAATCTGCCTGTCATCATGTTCGAAAAATTCGATTAAGCATGGGCCTGGACGTGTTTTCTCTACATACACTTTTTTCCCCTTTTCGTTTATTAAAACCACTGTGTAACTTCTGAAAAATCCACAGACACTCTTTACGACAACATTTTTAAAGTTGTTACCAATTCACATTATACTATAAAAGATTTTCGAAACTATAAAAATATTCTAGAATAAGTATTGTGTTTCTTCAAATCTTAACAGAATTTTTTTGGCTTACAGAGGACGTAACTAAAGTTTAAACATGGAAACCCGGCGGCGTTCCACCGATTTGAATTAAACCTTTTTCATTGTGTTTCTAAATATGTGGCATGAAAAGTTAAAAAGTGTCCGCTAATCTTAATTTTTTGCTTCAGCAAAGAATTCCGAAAAATGGATTTTAAAGATGAATAACTGAAACAAATGAGACCCAAATGAGACATAATTAAAAGTTTGTCATAAGGAAAACCGCAGAATTTCAACAGAAGCGGGTGCTCAATACGACGATCCGGCAAAATTCTCGTGTATCCTGAGTACACGGAGCGACTGATCCATCACATTTCTGTGGAAGATACCCTTCATCCTCTTATCGAGGAGCTGTTCACGAAATTTTTTCTCTTGTGCTTTCTTGATCCGAGCTTTCAGGAGTGAGTACTGGAGATAGATAAGACTTAATGCATTTTGCTCACCCCTAATACTGAAGTTAGTCCGAGTGTTTCAACAGCCTCCTCGGCCTCTTTGTACAGAAACGCTCCTTTGCCCACTCTATATGCACTTTACGATTTGCGGATTAACCTTTAAGCTTTCCAAAATACAGATGATAAGTCTTTGGGAGGTCGAATCGAAAGCTTTCCGGTAATCAATCAAAGAAAGGTTATGTACATGAACAAAAGCGTGCATCTGAAGTCTTCTGTTCCGCGACTCTACATCTCGCGCCGTCAAGGTGATCGCGGAATATTGAGATTTGAATGTCTTCACAACAGGATTATTCTGGGTACAGCGCATAGAGTCGCAAAAGGAAGAGACCCCCTTCTTAAAATGGTCAGGACGCACGAAGAAGTGAGAAAAGGAGCGTTTCTGTACAAAGCAGAGGTTGAAGCTGCTGAAACACTCGGACTTAACTTCAGTATAAGGGGTGAGCAAAATGCATCAAATCTTATCTATCTCGAGTACTCACTCCTGAAAGCCCGGATTAAGAAAGCACAAGAGAAAAACTTTCTTGAACAGCTCCGCGATATGAGGATGCACGGTATCTTCCACAGAAATCTGGAGGATCAGTCAATGTCGTGTCAGCTAACTTTTGCTTTCCTTAAAACACCCGGATTGAAGTCTGGTACGGGGAGTTTCATTTTGGCATGCCAAGACGGTGTCATTTCCACCTTAACATACCGTCGCCACATTTTGAGCCAAGACGTTCTCGATGATAGCTGGAGGGCGTGCCATGCACACCCCGAGCATTTGGCACACATACTATCTAGTTGTCCAACTCATGCGGGAACAACCTACATCCAAAGGCACAATGCGGCACTAAGCCTGCTTTATTATCATCTCTGTCACTCTTACGACATCAACTTTAATATCGCTCCTCTAAATGCTCCTAGGGAAATCAAGTCAATTGTTGAGAATGGGAAGACCCGCATATACTGGAACTTTATATTCTCGACAATTGTTTCTATTGCACAATCGAGGCCTGATATGGTTCTTCTTGACTTCGAGAAGCAAACCATGTTCGCTATCGAATTTTCGGCACCAGCTGGGAAAAACATTATATACAGGAGAATGAAATGAAAGAGAGGTATAGAGACCTCGTAAGGGAGTTGCAACGACTGTACCCGAAATATTCTGTTAATCTAATCATCCTTATCATCGGCGCTCTTGGGAGTTCCAAGCTTCCATTGGTTAATATCCTGAAAAGCATCCCTGCGTGTCAACCATATGTTGAAATACTTGCGGGAAAAATGCAGAAGGCGGTAGTGCTTGGGTCTCTCCGTGTTCTTAGGGTGCACGAAACTTTTTCCGGATCATTTACTAAAAAAGAAAAAGAAATTAAAAACATTTGCCATAAATATTCTTTAAGGCATCGGTAAGTAATATAAAATAAGTTGAACCGCAAATGAAGGGTGATACCACATTTAAATTGAGCGAAACACCTCAAATATGGTTTTTGGCGGTTACTTTGGAAACGGTGCATCGGAAAAGAATGATTGTCTACAGGCAACTAGTTCTTACAATTTACAATAAGAATGCCGATATGAATTTTTCTTTTGCGGATCATACTTTCTGAACAATCAACGGTGTTGATCAATGGTGGCACGCTTCTTCAATAGCTCATATCTCGAAACCAGGATGGTTTTTTGGAAAAATGTATAATTCTTACATTGTAAAACGGAAATTTCCGTATATTTTTAGTTCAATACACTTTTATCCAGAAACAATCCCATTTCGAGATATGAGCTATTGAAGGAGCGTGTTACTCGCGCGGTGCTACTCACCTTCTACCCTGAGGGTTAATTACTCAGAAAGTGTGACTCGTAGAAGGAAAATTCATACTAGCATTCTTATTGTAAATTGTAAGAAGTATTTGTCTGTACAAAATATTTTTTTTCTGATTCGCCATTTTCAAACTAACGCCAAAAACCATTTTTTGGGGGTGTTTTACCTGATTTAAGGGCGGTTTCACCTTCGATTTCGAGTTTAACTTATTTTATATTACCTACCAATGCCTTAAAGAATATGTATGGTAAATATTAATAACTTCCTAATTTTTTTCTTTATTAATAAACCTTTAAAAAGGTTTGGCCGCTATTTTGAATTTGTTTACCCTAAAATTTATGATCAACAACCCCAATATACATATACACACTATTTGCATGGCTTTCGGATATCATTTGTTCAAGTTATACAACTTTAAAATCAATTTTTCGGAATTCTTTGTTTAAACCAGGGCCTCCAAGCTGGTGTATATTTCACCAAGAAAAGTTTTTGGTAGATAGTTTAAAGTCCTGTAGCTGAGGCGCAATATTCGCCAACCACATTAATGTTATTTCTTTATGATCAGTAAAGTAACATTATATTATAAAATTTATAATATCTATACAATTTCGTTAAGATATGGTATTTAATTTTTCGTGAAATAATATTTCGAATTTTATTAAAAACCACATCCTTACTTATTATGTCCACACCGTCAACAAATATATTTTGTAAATATTTTTATATTGAGTCGTTTATTTATAATTATGATGAAATTAAAATTAATTTATTTACAGGAGAAATTAAACGTACCTTTCTTTAAAATTTATGTGAGATGAAGGGTTATCATAATGTCAGTGCTATTTTAACGATTTTAACAAAAAATGTTTCTCAATTTTTCCAGAATATTTTCGTAAATTGAATATTCGGTTTCTACAGAATTGACGTTGTGATTTATAACCTTTGTGACAATTTTGTGTGTATGGCGGATGTAGCGCCTCTGCCTCAAGGGTTTGAAGAATTTACCCCAAATTTTGTCTCAGTGAAATATACAACAGCTTGGTGGCCCTGGTTTAAACAAATAAATAAGATTTAACGAAGAGATCTTTTTTAAAACATTTTATTACACACCTTTAGCTGCACAACGAAAAAGGTTTCATTCAAATCGGTGGAACGATGCCGCGCAGGTTTCTTAGTTTTTCATTATTAGAATTACTATTTTCCTGAAATGTGCAGGAAGCGGATTTGCTTTTTCCTCCGCTGTTAAGGTTTCGAATCGGGATTCGGTGTCTTGTTTTTCAATATATATTTTGAACTATGCAGAACTCGGTATCGTATATCCCTATACTGTTCAGAAGTCGATATTGTATTTTGGTAAACTGTTTAAGAATATTCCTGAAACAAAGATACATTCGATTTGATAGTATCTACTGTAGTTACAATGAATGGCGCTTTCGAATACGGACAAAAGCATAGACTATCAGATCTACAGCATCTATTATAGAAATGAAGAACAATAACTTTTGAGTTATCTGTATATTCTATTATCAGATCAAGATATGTATTTCTTTCTAAGGAAAAAGATTTCAATGTGAAGAAAAATCGTGTTGTATGAAACATAAATGTAAATGTTTTAAAAAATTGCGTAACTGTCTGTAAGGCATAGTAAAATTGAACCAACAGTATTAAACCTCTCCAATTTATAAAAAAATTTTCATGATACATGAGCCTATACAAGTGGATTCAATTAATATATTTTGGAATCTTCCAAAAAATTGTGGACACCATCAAATTGAGCTGAAAATATATACAAAAAACACTAAAACCAATTTCTAGCCGATGCGATTGGTGTATTAAAATTTGTTTCAAAGTTTGATCTTGTCAATTTGTCAGCGGGCGACAGAAAAATCCCAAAAAATAAAACTCCAAAAATGATAAAATTGCCGAAATATAAAGATCACGAATAGAAAAATTCTTGAATAATAAAATCCACTACAGTTTATAATATGACCATATTTGAAAATTCCAGAAAAAAAATTTTCAGATAGAAAATTACCGATTTGCAAAATGACCGAACCAAAAAATTCCAGAATTTGATAAATTTAAAGAATTGTTTTGTTGAATATTTCAAGAAATGAACAAATACTTTTATCAAAGAAATTTCTTTAATGTTCACAAATGTATAAAATAATTTAAAAAATTTTAAATAACAATAATTAAAACGAATGTATTTCTGAATGAGCAATTTTGTTTAAAAATGTGCAGTCTTGAAATGAATTTCTTTATATAATTTTTATACAATTATTGTTATTTCAAATTAAAGAAATAATTTTGATATAGTTTAAACATTGATACAAAATTTCTTTCAGACAGATGTTTGATCATTGTTTTTTAATAAATAAATAACCCAAGTGCGAATTGCCGGAGCTGAATACACGGTCCAGCGTTGGTCCAATTTTGGCAGCCAAAGGTCGGCTAAAGATATTGGGCCAATATCGGCATTTTAATCGGCCCAGTCTTGAGCCAGTGCTGGCAGCCTATATTATCTATTTATATGTGCCGATCCTCCACGGATGCTTGGCCCAGTATCAGCACTTTATTGCGCCAAGTCTCACTTTTAGTACGGGGGAACCATGTTTCACGAGGATCCGCCAAAGTCTGGCCCAGTGACGACGCATTACTGGGCCAAGTGTCACTTATACCACAGCAAACCATGTTTTATTTGAATCTGTCCAATGTTGAGCCAGTGCTGACAGTCTATGTTGATAATCTATATTTGCCGATCCTCCACCGGTGCTTGGCCCACTATCAGCACTTTATTGAGTCAAATCTCACTTTTAGAACCTAAAAAACAATCCGAGTGTAAATTCCCGGAGCTGAATACACGGCCTAGTGTTGGTTTCATTTTTGCAGCCAAAATTCGGCTAACGACATTGGGCCAATATCGGCATTTTAATCGGCCCAATGTTGCGCCAGTTCTGGCAGCCTATATTGGCTATTTATGTTTTCCGATCCTCCACCGATGCTTGGCCCAGCATCGGCACTTTATTGCGCCAAGTCTCACTTTTAGCTCCTAAAAACCAATCTTACACGAAAGATAAAAATGATGTTGAAAAATCGTCAAAGTTCATGATGAAATTTCTAAGTTCTGTCATTAAAAATTTTGAATGTTTATGAAAAATTACATTTCCTGGCATTGCAAGAACTTGTAAAGTAGCCTACAGCGGAGAAAACGAAATATTACACGAAGAAAAGTTGTAATCGATTCAAAGTATTTATTTAAAAATTATTGTATTGATATTCCTGTTCACAGTTCGTGTATTTTACATTCACATTAACTTTTCTTAACTGTAGCATATGAGGATGACTTTTTCACAGTGTTCCAACTTGTCGGTTTAGCGAAGTGGTTAGCACTCTCGACTGCTAGGAGATAGATGTAAGTATATAGACATAGGTTCGATACCCCGTAGCGTTAGAAATTTTATTTGTAATATAATGTTCCAAATGTAATATATGTATTCAATCTAAACAGGATCATTAATATTCATATTCAAAGTACTCGCAATACATAAATATTTATTTTTTAAATACCTTTTTTGTCATATCTTTAAACTATAGCAGTAGTCGTTAAAATTAACCAAAATGTTTAAATGAAATTTCAGTTCTTGAAATTATAAATAATATTCGAATGATATGCAGTCATATAATGATGACTGGATAAAGCAGATGCGTCCTAAGAAAAATTCAAGGATTTCTTATCATTTTTTAAATTAACTCCGGCATCCAGGTTGGTCCGATATTGGTACCCAGTGTTGGGCCGACAATGGCAGCCAAACCTTGGCTGCCAAGTGCAGGCCATAGTTATCATTCCGTCATTGGCGCGATGATGGCAGCCGAGCTTCGGCAATATTTTGGCCGACTATGGGCCAATGCTGGGCCGTATGTGACTTCGCACTTCGGAATATTTATTTTTAAAAAACAAACATTTTTTAATTTCTATTATTCGGAAATTTTTAATAGGGATTTTATTATTCCATAATTTGACAGTGTAGGAAATTTTGTTTTTCGGTATTTTTCAGTCATCTCATTTGTCAGTATAAATTAAAATATTTAAAATATATACGAACACTGAACATCTGAAGAAAATGTTACAACATTTTTAAAAGCATAATTTTGAAACAATGTATCTTTAAAGTTCTAGTGTTCATAAAAAATTAGAGTGATAAAAAAATAAAAAGCACAGTTTTTTATAAATAACATTTTATGAAAGTAATTATTGAATAAATAATCAGAGTAAATATCTAAGTCAAAACTGAAAATAAATACGATTAAAATAAATGGAGTATATTACTATTTAGCTTGAAACGATGCCAAATATAAATTTTGCAAATGTTTTTTTAAATTATGTAAAATTGTCTATTTTGAATCAGTAATTACTTTTTGCAATTATTAATTTAGTTAAAATTTTTAATGTAGATTATTGTTGTAGAAAAATTAACTGACATTTATTAATTTACTATTTAACTTTCATTCCCAGAAAGGATTGTTTATATCTACAAGTTTTGACTCTAATTGAATTTTTTTTGAAATGTACATTAAAGTTATTATACCTTCTCACACTTCTATTTAAAAAAGAGAAAAGGTTTTAAAAATTACCGAGATCCAAGATTTGAAAGTTTTAATTACTTGAGAAGAAATGTATAACACAAAACAGCTTAAAAATTTGAAAAATGATTTTTTTCGAATATTGATTAAATTTTAAATGATCTAAGTACGTTTATGAATTTACTAATTGTTCTTAATATATTTGTGAGTGATAATCGTCGTAAAAACATTTGAAACCAAGTGTTTTTCGATAACAAGGACAATAAATTACGATAAATTACGATTATGCAAATAAATGAATCGAAAAGTGTCTGCATAATAGTTACTTCCAAAAAATTTTACTGTTTTGGAGGAAAAAAATTGATCTCCGTGGGGCATTAAAAATTATTATTTGAGATATCTACAATGCGAAAAATATAAAAAAAAAGTTGTCAAGTGAAAGATTTGAACTAGAGACAGCCTGGTCGTTAGATAGGCCCTTTACCACTGGGCCAGTAACGCAGGCTCAAAAGAGCAGCGCGTTACTCGGTAGACATTTGGCAGCCCCGGCGATCGTGATTCTCATACACTCATAATTTTTAAACAAGGGCCCACTTACAAAGAAGCCGGGACACGTGTCTAATTGATAAAAAGAGATATTTCGGGTTCCAATCGTGTACAACAAAACGTACCCAAGTGCGAATTGCCGGAGCTGAATACACGGCTCAGTGTTGGTCCAATTTTGGCAGCCAAAGTTCGGCTAAAGTTAATGGGCCAATATCGGCATTTTAATCGGCCCAGTGTTGACCCAGTGCTGGCAGCCTATATTGGCTATTTATATTTGCCGATCCTCCACCGATGCTTGGCCCAGCATCGGCACTTTATTCCGGCAAGGCTTACTTTTAGTACGGAGAACCATGTTTCACGAGGATTAGCCAAAGTCTGGCCCAGTGACGGAACATTACTGGGCCAAGTGTCACTTTTACCACGGCAAACCATTTTTTATTTAAATTGGCCCAATGTTGAAACAGTGCTGGTAGCCTATATTGGCTATTTATATATGTCGATCCTGCACCGATGCTTGACCCAGCATCGGCACTTTATTGCGCCAAGTCTCACTTTTAGCACCTAAAAAACATATCTGACACGAAAAATAAAAAAATGTTGAAAAATCGTCAAAGTTCACTATGAAATTTCTAAGTTCTGTCATTAAAAATTTTGAATGTTTATGAAAAATGACATTTCCTGTCATTGCAAAAGCTTGTAAAGTAGCCTACAGCGGAAGAAACGAAATATTACGCGAAGCAAAATTGTAATCGATTAAAATTATTCATTGAAAAATTATTGTATTGATATTCCTGTTAACAGTTCGTGCATTTTACATTTACATTAACTTTTCTGAACTGTAGCTTATGAGGATGACTTTTCCACAGTGTTTCAACTTGCCGGTTTAGCGAACTGGTTAGCACTCCCGACAGCTAGGCGGTAGATGTAGGTATATAGACATAGGTTCGATACCCGCTAGCGTTAAACATTTTATTTGTAATATAATGTTCAAAATGTAATATATGTATTCAATCTAAACAGGACCATTAATATTCATGTTCAAAGCACAACGCAATAAATCAATATTTATTTTTTAAATACCTTCTTTGTCATATCCTTAGACTATAGCAGTAGTCGCTAAAATTAACCAAAATGTTTAAATGAACCCAAGTGCGAAGTCACATACGGCCCAACATTGGGCCATAGTCGGCAAAAATATTGCCGAAGCTCGGCTGCCATTATCGCGCCAATGACGGAATGATAACTATGGCCTGCACTTGGCAGCCAAGGTTTGGCTGCCATTGTCGGCCCAAAACTGGGTACCAGTATTGGACCAAACCTGGCTGCCATCGTCGTGTCATTGCCGGATTGATAACTATGGCCTTGACTTGGCAGCCAGGGCTTGGCTGCCATTGTCGGCCAAACACTGGCTACGTTCTAAGGATATGACAAAAAAGATATTTAAAAAATAAATATTAACTGATTGTGAGTACTTTCAATATAAATATTAATGGTCCTGTTTAGACTGAATACATATATTACATTTTGAACATTATGTTACAAATAAAATTTCTAACGCTACGGGGTATCGAACCTACATCTATATACCTAAAATCTATCGCCTAGCAGCCGGGAGTGCTAACCACTCCGCTAAACTCACAAGTTGAAAGTCTGTGAAAAAGCCATTCTCATAAGCTGCACTTCAGAAAACTTAAAGAACCAAATTTTAAGCTCTCTTTTTCTAATTATTTATTATTATGTGACGTTGTGTAAATGTAAAATACATGAAATGTTAACAGGAATATCAATACACTAATTTTTTAATAAATAATTTTAATCGATTACAATTTTTCTTCGCGTAATACTTCATTTTTATCCGTTGTAGCCTGCTTTATTGGGCCTATTTAAATAAAACATGGTTTGCTGCGGTAAAAGTGACACTTGGCCCAGTAATGTGCCATCACTGGGCCAGATTTTGGCTGATCCTCGTGAAACATGGTTTCCCGTACTAAAAGTGAGACTTTGCGCAATAAAGTGCCGATACTGGGCCAAGCATCGGTGGAGGATCGGCAAATATAAATAGCCAATATAGGCTGCCAGCACTGGCTCAACACTGGGCCGATTAAAATGCCGATATTGGCCCATTAACTTTAGCCGAACTTTGGCTGCCAAAATTGGACCAACACTGGCCGTGTATTCAGCTCCGGCAATTCACACTTCGGAAATTTAAATTCTTAAAATTATAAATAATATTCGAAGGATTTGCAGTCGTATAATGATGAATGGATAAAGTAGATGCGTCATAAGAAAAATTAAATGGTTTTTGCCGACTATAGGCCAATGTTGGGCCGTATGTGACTTCGCACTTGGGTAGTTTTATACACGATTGAAACCCGAAACATCTCTTTTTATCAAAAGGAATCCTCGTAAAAGCCTTAAATCTATTATGTGTCTAATTATTTCTAACAAAATATCGATTGATGATAATTTAATCAAAAAATCAATGTTGCAGAGAAGACATTTCCCTTATAAGTTCAAAAGTGTCGAATGAATGTCATTAGTATTTATGATATCATTCTCAGCGTGGCGTCGTAGCTTTAGGGATAAGGCGTGCAATTTTAAGCGAGCGGTGCGTGCGTTCGATTCTCGGCGATTGCGGATATTTTAATAAAGTGCGTTTCTCATTAGTTGTAAGTAATACGTCGTCCCTAACCAAAGTCAACAATTAGTTTAGTTCATAATAATGTATGGAGTATATAGTTAAGAATTAATGTCAATAAAAATACGAGAAAACGGAGGAGTATGTGTCAGAGGTTAAAGAAGATGTAAATTCTTTAGATTTAACTTCGGGAAAACAAATGTATTTTGCATTTGAATCAATGTTTTACGTCTTTAAATATGAAATTTCTGCTAATAGATTATGGCAGGTTACTATACAGGTAAACTTTTCTACGTTTGCAACGATAGAATGCACTTCAGAATTGAGACATCTTCAGTTGAATCTAATCAATTTTTTAATATTTCAATAATACAGTGAAACCCTTCAATAGCGCTCCCTTCTATAGTTCTTCCGAGAATTGACGCCGCGCCGCAGGTAGGTGTAACAGGCGCTGTTCGGGGTGCGTGGGTTCTGCGGTTGTAACTCAGGCGAGTACTCAAGCGTGAACAGATAAAAGCGTAGTGGACTAAAATTAGTTAGTTCCCACCCACCGTCAGCCCCTCGGCGCTATAGGAGAGTTTCACTGTATTTTATTTGAATGAAGAAAATAAGAAACAATAGCATATGCTTTTGAATTGATTATATATGCATTTGACCTAGCGCGAAAACACCGTTTGATGCTTCAAACCAATATTTCATTCATTCAGAAGTATGTTTTTCTCAGTGCACTCTTTAAATTAGAATTAGTAGAAATTTTACTAATTCATTCAGCACACCTCATTTTAATTGATGAATCATTAATTTTCACAAGTTTACTATGCTAAATGAATTGCTAAATAAATTAGGGGTTTTTTTGGGGGGGTTGTGGAATATTATTGTGGGGTTGGAAACATAATATGAAGTTTTTTAAAGGTGGTGCTTGTGACTATTTTTCATTTGAAAATTTCACGGCTGTTTTACATGACGACGTTTTGGAATTCTTTCGTTAAAAGTGATAGGGGTAAATGTCAAAGGATGATCGAATATTATTGATGGTTTGGGAACAAAACCTGATCTTTTGAAGGTAACTTGTGCGGCTATTTTCAAATATTATTTCAATTCACATGGACATACTTTGGAATTGTTTCTTTAAAAGTGATAGGGTTGAATCTAGGGGATTGTTCAATATTATTGATAGGCTTAGAACATAACCTGGGGTTTTAGGAAGATAAACCGGGGCTTCTGTTTTCAGTTAAAAAATATTGTGGCTGTTTCACATGAAAACACTTTGGAATTCTTTCGTTAACTATGATAAACCCATATGACGTAAAATTTACGACTAGCGTTCGCTTCAGGGAAATTATAGGGCGCGCCCTCGGAAAGGTTAATGAAGTTAAACGACGAGAGATAGCGCTAGCATCGCAATTCTCGCTACATCGCGAATTGAAAACGGAGCGATTATAAGCCGAAAGATTATCCAGGCACGGTTAAAAATTGTAAATTATCTTCGATTCATGTAAAGTTTATCCGGCAAGGTTAATTTTTGTTATGGTGAATCTTTCACCCGGAATCGATGTAAACTTTATCTTTCGTTTTTTCTGTCAAGTATTAATAGTAATTTACAAATTAATTTCACCAGTGTATTGATAAAAAGATATATATCTATGTGTGAATCAAATGTCATGCAAGCTCAGTTTACTTTCGATATTATAAAATGTTTGAAGCGATTACTATTATACATATAACAAACAGTATTATTTTTTAAATTTGCTAAGTTTCAGTTCAGAATAGATGTATAACATATGTATTTTCTAAGTAAAAGTTTATTTTCATTGAATTCCAAAAATTAACGTATATTTCATACAGAAAATTTTAATAAATACAAGTTATGTACATTCTGGTCCATCTTATGATAATTATTAACTTGAATTTCTAGAATTGTTTTTAATGCCTGTTTTAAATTCCGCGCAAACTCCGCGACCCTAACGCAAGAGCAGTAAAGTAAGGCGCCCAAATTGGTAGCAGACGATGAAACGCGTTGTACTTGTACAGTGATAATTTTGGAGAGAATACAAAATGTTGTGAAAAGCCAAACATAAATTTTCACGGACACATGTTTTGAATTAATCTTTGAATTAATTTGACACATCGTGTTCGTATCTAGGTCATCAACCAATAAAATTTGCTAGAAAGTAACCATATGAAAATTATTCATTCCACATTTAATTCGAAACAGGCGTCCATCAAAAGGTGTCCTTAGCTCATTTTCAAAAATATGATTAAAATATATTTTAATCAGATTTATAAATCATCTTAATCTTAATGAAAAATGTCACATTTAAAAGTAGTACGTAAATATACGAGGTGTTTTCAAGAAATAAGGTGACTATGGTTTTCTCAAAAAATATCCATTTATTCCTCAATATTTATATTGTCCCCTTTAAAGTAATCCCCCTCAGATATAATATACTTGTGCCAACGCTTTTTCCAATCATCGAAGCACTTCTGATAACCATTTTGTGGTATAGCCTTGAGTTCTTTCAGCGATGCACTTTTTATCTCCTCAATCGTTGAAAATCGATGTCCTTTCATGGGTCTCTTCAGTTTTGGGAAAAGAAAAAAGTTACTGGGGGCCAAATCCGGTGAATTTGGAGGCTGAGGCATGACTGTGGTCCTGTTTTTGGTCAGAAAATCTTTCACAAGCAACGGCGAATGAGCAGGTGCATTATCGTGATGCAAAAGCCACGAATTGTTTTTCGAAAGTTCCGGACGTTTTTTGCGAAAAGATAGCATGGCATGAGCCAACCGACATGCCAACATCTTCAGCAACTTCTCTGATGGTAATTCGGCGATTTTTCAACACCATTTCTTCCACTGCTTGGACGTTTTCATCTGTTGTTGACGTGCTGGGACGTCCAGGGCGAGGTTCATCTTCGACATCCTCTCGGCCTTCTTGGAACAGCTTGTACCACTTATATACATTTTTCTTACTCAGAGTAGACTCACCGTATGCAACTGTCAACATTTCAAGAGCTTTAGATCACTGGATTCCATTGTTCACCCAAAATTTAATGCAAACTCTTTGCTCCATTTTTTTCGAAAGAAGAAAATCGCCGAGCACACCAAACCCTTCTAACCTTTTACGCCTCTGCCAGAAAAAAAACACGAGCTATATAGTCAAAACTGTGAACATATGATCGTGACGAGTGTACCAACACAACAAAACAAAAAATTTAAAACTTGAATACACGTAGCCCGCGAAAATTGAAAAGTCATCTTACTTTTTGAAAACACCTCGTATTTGAAACATAACCTCTTCTAATTAACTGTCTTCTTCAATACAAGTATAACTAATCAATGAGTGCAGGTATGTATAACTGATTCAATTAGTAGTTCTCGTTTTACTAATCCAATCAATACAATTCTACTAATTGTCAGTGAATCAATTCTAGCTACAGAATTTAGTAGAATTCAACTGACAATCAGTGATTTTTTACTATTTCAAATTTAGAGAGTACTTCTCTGAAAAGAGCTACTGCTTTCGAGCGAACTGTCGTTTTCATTTCCTGAACTCTGAATTTTATAACAGGCAAAAAAAGAAGCACAAGTTACCGGGTAAAATGATTAAAATACGCTGACTCGCAGCTAGCGAACGAAGAGGGCGAAAGAAGAGCGAATCCACCTTAGAGATAAACAGAAGAGCCTAATAGAATGAATAAGAGAAACCGCTCAGGATTCTGTGACAAAGATGAAAGGAAGAAATATCGAAAATTGCAAAGATTACGAGGCTCGGTTTCTGGAGCTTCGTGAATACTTAGCTATTTAAATTTCATTCAACGCCAAGATTATTTTTGCATAAGATAAGGCATTTTCGAAATTAATTTGAGGGTGTTTTCGATACTTTGAAAGTAACCTTTTCAACGTTCCATCGAAAATACTAGTGGTATTGAAACTCTGAACATCGCGTCATTTGCTTGAATTCCTTATCGAAATTCTTATCCGGTGAGTATGCAAACATAGCAAGTGTCGTTAAGCGGAATTACGTAGAGCTCAGTGCAATATAATCCTGACAATCTCTTTCGGCGTCTTCGCAAACGCTTTACGTCCTTCTCTGTCTGCCCCCCCCCCCACTTCGTCTGTCACCATAGCGCTCTGTGGTCTCCTTGCGTGCGACTGTTTGGTAACGATAATGGAATTATTAACGTAATGGAATTTAATGGCAGACCTGCTCAAGCGGTAATCCGACTCTTGGCAATTCAATTCCTTGAAAACTTAACCAAAACTATTCTGTGTTGTTAATTAGACGCGATTGAGAAGTTATCAATTTTAATAATGTTCAAAAAAATATTCAAATAAACTGTCTTCGGTTTTAATGAAGATAATGAAGTGATTTAAATTGGAGGTAGTTAGTTGCACTATCTGTAATAATTTACAATTTGAAAGAAGTTGTCTTCGTGAAAATTGCGATATTTGAAGTCAGTTTTTTATATGGTAAAGCAAGTGCCAGAACCCAGCGTTGTGTCATTTTGTTTACGGGATCCTCCTCGGTTTTCCTCAGCCTGACCTACACAACTTGTACCTCCGAGCCTCACTCTGGCCTTAGAACTTGTGCCATATGGCCTTTGGTGAGCAAAACCGAAGATGATCTCCTAAAAAAACGGCACCACGCCGATTTCTGGCGCTTGCTTTCCCATATAAAAAAACTGACTTCAAATATCGCAATTTTGACGAGCACAACAAGAAGCACATAATTCTTTCAAATTGTAAATTATTACAGATAGTTCAACTAATTACTTCCAATTTAAATCACTTCATTATCTTCATTCGAACTGAACTTAGTTCAGTTCCATATATATTTACAAAAAACGAACAATTATTTATATTTTGCAAAATTTTTCAACGGAAATCTGTTGATAAATGTTTATAGTACCACCATAAATTTTTTCGGATTTTTTCTATTATTTTTTAAATAAAAAAACTATGCTCTGAAGTTCAATGTCTTTAAAAACTATCAAATTTCCGTACTTTTCATCATATTTTCAGAACTGTAAGCTACAACAAATCTGTTTGAATATTACTTGTCGGCTCAATAACTTAAAACATTTGCACCTTTAAAATGATCCCTCTTTCATTAAGCTACCATTTTTATTCACTTCCTTTTTCAACGTCAAAGCCAATGGACTCGAATGTTCTCGCCGATAGTAGATTCTTCTGAACGAGCGTTGTCACGTATATTAAGTTGCGGCAGACTTTTTAGGGGGAAGCCCCCGGACTGGTACCATAATTTTTTACTATTTAATTGCTAATTTATTACCCAACAACCGATTTTATTGCTCAAGGGGTTCACGAGAAACACGTCATCCC
>NC_046661.1:42355964-42376600 GCF_010883055.1 Belonocnema kinseyi | reverse complement strand
CGTAGCTTAATATTAAGGTAGGGGGATGACGTGTTTCTCGTGAACCCCTTGAGCAATAAAATCGGTTGTTGGGTAATAAATTAGCAATTAAATAGTAAAAAAAAATGGTACCAGTCCGAGGGCTCCCCCCTAAAAAGTCTGCCGCAACTTAATATACGTAGCGTTGTCGCTTGTTGCGATCTGCGGTGATTGGGAAAGCATCGTGTCCAACGAGTGGAATCCAGCTTGTTGTGAAATCTACTATTACAAATCCAAGAACCCGTAGGCAATGAAAATGCTACATGGGTTGAAAAGTCCGGTCCTTTAAGCTGGCAGGACCACATTGAAAAAATGAACTAAAAACCTAGAGGGAATTTAGGGCTCATTTAGGGCTAATTTAGTGCCCTACTGCCAAATTTAATCTTCTGCATTTAAACAAAAACTGGTAGTCATGCTAGCTTAACGTTAAGCTAGCAGAACCACGCGGAGAAAAAAACGACTTATTCAATATTTCTCTCCACAATAATTTAGGGCTCATTTAGGGCTCACTGAATTCCCTATTGTCAAACCTAATACTTCGCAATGTTTAGAAAAAACCTGTGCTCATGCTAGCTTAACATTAATATAGCAGAACCACGCTGAAAAAAACGAATTTTGCAATATTTCTTTGCACAATAATTTAGGGCTCATTTAGGGCTCACTTAATACCCTATTGCCAAATTTGATGCTACACAATAATAAAAGTAATAAAAACTTTCGGTTTTGCTATTTCAACGTGAGGAAGCATGACGACAGGTTTTTTCTACAAATTGTAGAGCATTAAATTTGGCAATAGGGCATTAATTGAGACTTAAATTAGCCCTAAATTATAGAGCAAAGAAATTTTCAGAAACTAATTTCTTTCTATGTGTGGTTCTGCTAGCTTAACATTATGCTAGCATGGCAACAGGTTTTTTTTTTTCAAAACTGCGCTGTATTAAATTAATAAATAGGGCATTAAGTGAGCCCACCATGAGACCTAAATTATAGAGCAAAGAAATTTTCAGAAATTTGTTGGGTTTTCGTGTGTGAGGTTCTGCTATAGCTTAGAGTTATGTTAGCATGGCAACCGGTTGTTTTGTTTAAATGGAGAGCATGGAATTTTGTAATGGGACATTAAATGAGCACTAATTTAATTATTGTGCAAGGAAATATTGTGTAGGTTTTTCTTTTCATTCTCCTATTTCTATTATTTAAAAAACGACTGCATTTCACTCCTGAATCCGATAACGTATCATTTTGTGCCACGTCAAATAAATTTGTGAAAAACAAAATTATATACTTTTAAACACGTAAAATTTATTTTTCACACATCAGTTGTATTAACCACTGCTTATTTCAATGTTTTTATATTATTAGCACCCTACAAGCAATAGATATGGACGTGAGTTTATTGTCAGTAAATTCTTGCAGAAGATTAGGCAAAATGCTACATGGATCTCTAATAATTATTCTTTGCAGTTGAAACTGTTGCTAATGTCATCCTGGCTTGACGATAGAAGTTAAGCATTATTTACTGCAATCTTAAGTATATTTCTCCTCATAATAGCAAATGAATGTCGCTTTAGGTTTGATTCTCACTTTTTTTCTCAGTTGTTTGAGAGTCTTAAATGAGCTTGAAGTCATGTTGGGTAACGTAAGTGGTTGTCTTTTTAATTTTACTACTTGTTTAAACAAAAATTTTTAAAGATAGATTAAAAAACGGTATGCTTATTTTGAGAGCCCTAAATGAGCCCTAAATTATTGTGCAAAAAAATATTGCCTTAGTCGTTTTTTTCTATGTGTGGCCCTACCAGCCTAATGGAAAGCTAGCAGGACCATAGTTAAAAAAAAATACGAAGCATGAAATTCGGCAATAGGGCATTCAAGGAGCGCTAAATAAGCCCCAAACTATAGTGCAAAGAAATATCGCCTAAGGCACTTTTTTCTGCGTGATCCTGCTAGCTTAACGTTAAGCTAGTATGGCCACAGGTTTTTTTCTAACAATTGTGGAGCAATAAATTTGGCAATATTGCATTAAGTAAGCCCCAAATGACAACTAAATTATAGAGAAAGAAATTTTTAGAATTTTTTTTTTTCAATATGTAGTTCTGTTAGCTTAACGTTAAGCTAGCATGGCCACCGGGTTTTTTCCCTTTAAATTGAGAGCATTCAATTTGGCAATAGGGCATTGAATTAGCCCTAAATGAGCCCTAAGTTCCCTATAGGTTTTTAGTGCATTTTTGCAATGTGGTCCTGCCAGCTCAACGGACCTTGAAAAGTCTCCGGATACGGAATGAAAAAAATTCTTTTAGCAAACCTATGTTTTATTCTTCCACATAAACTCCTTCAAGAGCAATACACTTCTTCCAGTGTTCTTCCAACATTTTAACATTCTTCGTATAGTATGATTGGCCGAGCGCCTCAAAATAGGCATCTGTCTTCCATTTGACATCCTTGTTTGAATAAAGTCTTCCTTGGATCCATTTTTCTAAGTTCGGTAACAAATAGAAGTTGCTCAGTACCATATCTGGAGAGTGCGGTGGGGTGAGGAACCAATTTGTATTTCAGTTTGTTGAATTTGGCTATAGCTTTCAGGCGTGCCTGAGCCAACGGTTTTTGGTCAATTGACAGAGCGCGCGGCATCCATTGCGCACACATTTTTTTATATGCAAATTTTGATGCAAAACGTGCCGCATATGTTCAGTCACGTCTTTAGAATATTAGATATCTCACGCACTTCCATTTTTTGATAATTTAAAACAATAAGGTGAATTAATAACAAGAAATATTTCGGGTTTCACTTGTGTAAAAAACTACGAAATATCTCTTATTATCAAAATGAATCATCGTGAAAGCATTAAATCTAATAATAAGGTGGATTTTTTTTTAATTTGCTGGATTTGTGACCTCAGTTGGATGCCCAGGATGTTCCGCATCAGAGATGCTTGCACGGCCACGTTTAAATTCACTAAGCCACTTACCAATCGTCGGTTTTGAAGGTGCAGACTCGCCATAACATTTTTCTAGCCATTATTTTTTCTCAAAAGTGTTTTTTCCCATAAAAATAGTCTTTAAGTAGAACAGGGAACTCCATTCCGTTTGTTTGTTCTCGATAAACGAAAGTAGCATCATTTATACTGTTCGAGATTGAATGATAATTTTTATTTTGTTTGCATATTTCTTATTCTTATCATAAGTCACACTCTTTATGTATGTGTGTGTGGAATCTTTCGCACCTTGCTGCCAGTGGTCGTCCAAACTTTAAATTAAGAACTTTTATCATCGTTTCAGTAGAAAAGTTCAAATTAATTGTATTTCAATTGTAGAAATGATTAAAATATAGACGAGTTCGATTTTTAGAGCAATTTTATTGACATTAAAGGAAATTCAATTGTGTTATTTATTTACAGTGACGTGTCCTTTAATATATTTATTGTCAAGAAGGTTGATTAAACATTGCATCTTTTTTCTATACCACAAACTTCTCTCGCCCACGTACACATGTGCGTATAACTTGAGAAATAATCGATATAATGTCACATCATTTTAGGGGTTAACTTCTAAAGATTGGTACTTTCCATTGGCGGTTGCAGAAAAAGGGTTTCCATTTGAAAAATAAAATTTGACCTTGCAATAACCTCGACGGTCAATGCCAAGTTCAGCTTCAAGGTCACTATTCAGATCCTCGTCCAAAACTCTAAAACTTTTAACTGAAACATTTCTCTCGATAACGCATATTTTTGCTGATAGCGAGGGGGGGGGGGGGCTCTGATACTTTTTGATGACCCTGTTAGTCCGGGCACTTATAACTCCATGTAGTAATAATGGGAACAGAACAGAGAAATGTTAATAACCTCTTCTTTCACGGAATTTCCAAATAGTTGCAAATATTACTTTTTTAAATTCAATGCACATACTTCATCCAATGGTTATGATTTTTATAAAAACCTTTAAAAACATCAAACTACCTATATATCTTTAAATTCTTTATGGAACTACATGTTAACCATTATAAATTTCTATGTTAAAGAATAGATAATACCGGATAAAATCTTGGATTATAAATTGAAATAGGAGATTTTTAAATTTTTAATCTAAATATATTAAAGCCTAAAATCTAAGATATTAGAATCTATATAATTTAAGATATTAAAATCAATAATCCAAGATCCTAAAATATAATAGCCAGGACATTACTTACTATGATCAAAGGTATTAAATATACCGTCCTAAAATATTAAAATTCCCAGAGTTCAAAAAATCTGAAAAACTTATTAGTGCTGTGTGTGTGGCGGGGAAAACAAATTTAAATTGAAACGGGAATAAGTAATCCAAAATTTTTTAACAATTACGAAAGTACCGTTTGACATAATGCTTTATTCAGTGTTCTTTTTTGATTTTCAAATGCAAAAAAATCTGGTCAACGATTTTGAGGTTATTTTATTTACCGAAGTGTCTAGACAAACCGAAAGTATTTTATCTGCTCTTAAATTTGATTGATTTTTTTTTACTATGTACTGGCTTAAGTCGTTAAATTTTGGGTGACATTTTGTATTATTTCTTGAATAATATTCAAAAATTTGCGAAACACAGAACACGCGGAGCAGGATGCAGAGACAAAATGGATGCACGCGCATCCCTGCGTGTTGTATAATCTCCAGATGTTACGAATGAATATCGGAAGATTTTAAGAATTTAACAACTTGAGATTATATGTGGTAATATCTTCATATATTAGGAAAAGATTCTATATTAAATGCGATATAATACCTTTCGTTACGGGGTATTATCCTCAACTTGCAATATACACTTCGTTTAATCCATTTTTCTCAGTGAAATTCACATTTTGGATATTTTTCAACGAATAGGCTCAAATTTCTTTAAAAAATCAACTAAGAATACTTTTTCTAAGACTCTTTGTTAAGGTACTTTGAAAATTTATAAGAATGATTAATTATTCAAACATTTATGGAAGTGACTAATAATATCTTTCAGATGACTCTTATATGATAATTTCGAAGTTTATAATTATTGTTTAAATAATTAATCATTGTTGTCTATTTGGCAAATATCATAGCAAAGAGCCATCGGGAAGGCATTATTTATTAGTCGATTTCGTAAAGAACAATTGAAGCTATTTGTTGAAAAATAACCAAAATTTGCATTTTTTATGAAAATTTGTTAAATTATTATTAATAGTTCTTATCAATTTTCAAAGTCTCATAGCGAAGAATCAACGGAAAGACATTCTTAGTTGATTTTCCAAAAGAAATTGAGGCTATTCGTTGAATAATAGACAATCTCTGAATTTTTTATTAAAATTGTTTAAATAATCAATCATTCTTGTGAATTTGCAAATTATTATAACAGAAAGAGTTCGGAATGACATTCTCAGTTCATTCCGTAAAAACCATGGAGCCTTTTCTTTGCAAAATATCTAAGCTATGAATTTGTTTAGAAACATTATTTAAGCAATTGCCAAATAGCATCTATTTTAATTAATCATGATAAGATATTTGTGTGTTCCACATTTTATACAAAAACTGGATGTTTGATAAATCTAAAGGTCTTAAAGAAAATTTTACTTCTGGAAAGTAAAAACAAATAATGTCAACTTTATTGTTAAATAAAAATTTAACCAAACTTTTTAACAAAAAACAAAACGCCATAAGTGGCTGTTTAACGTACTTTTCCTTTCATATTTGGCCCTGAAGAGTATGCCAAAGTACAAACCAATCGCATAATTATTTCAAAGGTTATCGTGCTTCCAAACTACAGACAGACTACAGAAAAATAGGTAAACACCCTCATAAAAACACTTTTTTGTCATTCAGAGGGCCTCAAACGTGGAGATTTGATGAAAACCGGTGATGTCAGATTTTGCATAAAACTAATTCTTTCTCGTTATGATGAGAGTGTAAAATTTGAAATTCTAGAAATTATCTTTAAAATTATACAATTTTACATTTGAGCTCATTTTTAATTTAATGATAATAATTTGTTAATATTTTAAAATCCACCGTAAATTCAATTTTAAGTTTTCTTTCAATAACTGTAGCTGATTTCAAGTTAATTGAGTTTAATATGAATGATCCTAATCCAGCAATATAAATTTCCTAAAAAGCGAGCAAACTTTTGCATGTATTTATTTTAAATTAACTAGAATTTACCACGATTCATTAGAATTCGCTGGGACGCAATTGAGTTAAATTGAATTCGCCAAAAATTGAGTTGTATTCATCTTTATTTATATCGATTGATTAACAATTTTCTTTAAATTAAAAATGTATTCAAATTAAACAGGATTTCTCAGAGCTCATCTTGTTCATTTCACAAAAATTTATATGAATTCGATCAACCTTGATATTTGAAATATGAAAAACTTATTTCTTAATTACGTACTTCCAAGTAAAAATCTCACATGCCGCTGGACAATAAATTCCACATATTTTTTTTCTAAGAGCGCGAATAAAATTTGATAAATATTCTCAGAGCGACATAACTCACTGAACATTTTGCCAAGGGACAACTTAATTTTATTTCATTTTATGACGCACGAGATGTTCTTAAAGAGTAGCGAAATATGATCTTTTTACGCCGTGAAATGAAACTTCTAAGAATTTGAACTGCAATCGGTGTGTAAAAATCTCGAGCAGGTTTCTGCGCGAATTACCGTCTTTGTATTCCGGGAACCAACCAGACCTTAAGTTACGAGCCACGTTGCCAGAATGTGCGATCTTGGAAATTTGCAGCTGTGGAACAAAACACGTGCTCTTTAATAAAAAGAAATGGCCAGAAAAGAACAAAAAACAGTAAGAAAGCTTTTTAGGCGTTTACTATAAAACACTTAAGAGTTTTATAGAAGACGTGGAATTGAAACTTGGGACTGCAAAATAGAGATTTAAAAAATAATACATGAGCCGAAAGATGATATCATAATATTATGCATAGTACATGAAACATTGGACATTAAGATGGCTCAAAAACGTCTTTTTCCTTCAGAGGGCAACGATCCCCCCCCCCATTTCATTCCAAATCCGAAAAAAGAAATTTCCTAATTTTATATTTTTACATTGTCATCCTAATGAGAAGGTACTGGTTTTATGTAAAATTTCACACGGAGAAAGAGATATCGCACAATGATATAGCAAAACCTCTATATTGCAAGAAAGCGCAATATGATAACGTACAATCACGCCCCGGAGCTTTGTACGATATTATAATGCAATAATATCACAAAAAAATGAAGTTAAATTTTGTTGCTGTTGTCTGCTACGGCGTCCTTAGCAGCAATTGGAAAAGGCAGAGTATGAGTGAGTTCGAACTATAAATCGCGACAAAAGATTTAAAAAAATCACAGAAAAAGCACAAATTTGCTGCAGGTAAGACCTGCAACGCTTAATGATTAAACATATTTCGGCGAAAGTTTCACTGAAGTTAGGAAAATAATTCTGAACTCGTCGACTGCGTCGCGTTGAAGTGGGCAAATTTCGGTAAACATTTAGAATCAACACCAGAAATACCCACAAAAATTAGTTCTTAATGATATATTTCCTCCAAAATAGATCACATTAAGGTAGACAAAATTAGAACTTATTTAATATCATTTAGCAAAACCGCAAAATGTAACTGCCAAATGGGAATCCCCATTTCTCTCAAATTTAATGAAGTTAAACGGCGCTGGATAGCGCTGGCGTCGTAATTGTCGCTATACCTCGAATAAAAATGGAGCGATTATAAAATAAAAGATTATCCTGGCAAGGTTAAAAATCGGAAATTATGTTCGATTCATGTAAAGTTTATCTGGTAAGGTTAATTTTTGTTTCGGTGAATCTTTCACCTGGAATCGATGTAAACTTTATCTTTAATTTTTTGTGATCGCTCGCTGACTACTCGAACCCTCGCGAGATTACAAAAGAAGAAATACAACGTGATAGCGTAATAAATTTAAATTCTTAGGTTACAGATTGCACAATTATGAGTTATATAATGCAAAAACTTGCAATGTATGATATCACGATTTTGCGCTATTATAATGCGATAATTACGATATATATCACAGGAATTACGATATATATTTTAATTCATGCGATGTAGTTTTTTCAGTGCACTTTGTCGGTTTTTACCAAATCTCCACGTTTTGAGGCCCACTGAGTCAGGAAAAAGATTTTTACGAAGGTGTTTGTCTGTCTGTAGTGTGTAGTCTGTAGTCTGTATTCTGTAGGCACGATAACTTTCGAAATATTGATCAGATTGGATTCTCCTTTGGCACACTTTTTTAAAGCCTGAAAAGAAAGAACAAGTTCGTTAATCAGCTATTTTGGATCAAAATTCAAAAAGTGAGCACATTTTCAATATTTTTGGAACCACATTTTTACAAGATTTCAAAATTCTATCTATGGTTACAGACCCCCATACTTTCCCGTCACATTTTTTGAAACCCTAAGAAATTCTTTTAAAAACTCCAAAAAGTGATTTTTCCCCATGCATTTTACATGGAAAACTTCAAGTGAACACCGCCATCTGTTCGAGTAAAGAAAAATTAAGGAATTTCTTTTTTCGGATTTGGAATACAATGGGGGGGGGGGGGTTCCATTACACTCTAGCATGCAAACAAATTTTGCCATGCATTTTTGGACCACCCTATTGGACATAAATCGTGTAACTTAGGACGCAAGACAGCAGATACGGCACTTAAGGCTTCAGACACAAGATTTCATCTTCAGATTTAGTACGTTGAAGGTAAAACATCATCAGAAAAATGTAAACACAACAAGTAAGATGCTAAGACATGAAGAGGTAACAATGAGACGTAAATTTGACACGTGAACGGAAGACGTTAACGTAATGCGCAAACTTATAAGGGGCCGCACTTAAATTACTCAACGAATTATTGGCCTTCTCCAGCCCTCCCACTCCTTAACCATGGAGCAGTAACAAATTTACACAGTGTCTCATCCCCCTCCCCCTTGAGCTGCTACGTAATTTAAGTGTGGTCCCTAACGTAAACATAAGATGTGAAGATACGGCATAACATGTGAATTACGGGTGCAACTGTTCTCGTCCTTGAATTAATATTTTCTATTTATATTTCTAGCCCAAGAATGAATTTGTATTAAAATAGAAATATAATAGTTTTCTAGGAAAATTCGCATCCATATTAATTTTTCTAGTACGTTTAAAGCTCAGATGCTAATGAACCCGGCGCAACAGCACGAGATCGTTCATAGACTGGTTTGCATAAGAGGACAAGGCTTCCTCTCCTGAGTAGGCTGGTCCGTTACAGAATCTCGCCAGAATATGCATGCGGGTGCTTTTTGATCGTTCCTACTCGAGGAGTCAGATGTGTGACCGGTCATTAGTTCCTCGTTTCGAATTAACCACTCCGCCTCCTTCGCCAACAGGTATTACGTCATTCGTTTCTTTCCTTGCTTGTACGAAGCCCGCCGTATGCAAATTACGAGACTCGTGAGTTAGCGCACCCGCCATTATCATTTCCAGCAGTAGTGGAGTGGGCTGCATAAAATTACGATTATTATCTTTATTCCAGTCTGTCTACAATTTCCCAGACGAGCTAGACTACTTATCAACCAAACTGAGATTTTCGATTTCGAAGTTTACAAAATGATATACCTTGTATATTGCGCATTCTAAACTAGGAAGAAAATTACGAAATTTAATAATTGCGTATTAATTTAGTTAGTTCTAATTTGAAATTTGATTCCAGGAAACTTTCGCTAGCTGAGGAGTAGATGATAGGCAGTTGCTTTCCTTTTCGTTAACTGGTAGGAGTTCGCAGAATTCAGTAGGGGAAATTCAAATAATTAGTCGTTATGCATATTTTTCCGTTTCCTTTGTTTTTATGTTAAGGTCTTATTCGATAAAAAAGCTGTTACTGGTTCGCCGGTTTCCACACAACTGAATACTCCGTCATCCTCACTCCTGTTAGTACTCTCCTTAGTCCGCGACTTTGACCAAACGCATTTCGTTTACCACTTCGCGCTTTCCTTTCCTCTGGCCGCTGAAAACTCAAGTGAAGATGAATTAACATTTGATTTAATGTTCGAGAATATTATCATTCCTAAAATTTAAACACTTGTTTGAATTTGTGCAATTTTCTCCTAAAAATGTTTCTTTTAGGGCGAAATTCTAATTAGCAACAGAGAGCACCCATTCGGAAAAGAATCAGAAGCTGAAGCAATTTCATTGAAAGAATTTCTATTTCCTTTTGAGCGGAGAGTAAATTCCCCCTCATTTTTCAATTACAAAGCTGGTACTCTTAGAATTTTCTAGGCTTCAAAGGCAAAGAAATTATATTATCTCTTTTACCGATAGAGTTCAGGATTCTATTATTGGAAATTCGTTCGGCTTATTCGATTAGCACTTTGGATGCCTCCTGGATTCAGTGCTACAATCGATTTCCTTGTATGGCACGACCTATTCTACACCCGTTAGACACGATCTTGCCCTTTATTTTACCTTTCCTCGCCTATGGTACGAGACTTGCTTTAGGCTAGAAAGAACATGTAAGTGAGAAAGAGAGATAACGAGGGTGCGATTTAAAGTGCGAAGAAGATGGCGAATGATATTAAGATAAATTGTTCCAGCATATCTTTTTTGGTCCTGTGACCCTTCCGAATATTGATGCGCAAAATTGAGCAAAAAGGTTATGCAATCATCTTTGCTCAACATTTCATCCTTAAATGTTTGAACCAATTATATATTTTTCGTATTGAGAACATTATAATGCTGATGAACATCGAAAATACTTAAAAGGTTGTAAAAATTTGTTTAGTGTTGTAAAAATCACTTTCTACTTAAAAATGAATTCGAGATCTATTTTTAACTTCCTGTCGTTTTCTTCCAACTTTCAGTCTTCTTTTTTATCAGTATCCCAAACAAAATTGTAAGCACCGACTAATTCGAATCCGATGAAGCGTTCGGTGGCCCTTCGAGTTCCTGACGGACTGATCTTCGAAAACGATAGTATAGGGAAGATGATTCTCCTGCGAGTTTCTCTTTACACTAACTCGATCAAGAGATCGATCCTTTCTCCATTGTAGTTTCTCTGGCACCCAGATATCCATAGTGTTACTTCGGAATCCTGGGTTGAGGGACCCTCTTAAGTCCCGAAGGTAGAACTTCCGGAACTTTAGGAGGAAACACTGGCTCTGCTTACACCAAACACTTGATATTCGAATTGAGATAGAATATAGTTAACCAGTTTATAAGACATTTGTCCTCATCAAATTCCGACAATTAGTGAGTTTGATATGTTTCAGAAAACAATAATTTTAAATATAATACTTTCTCGGAATAATTTTAAAATGCTTTTTCAATTTGTGTTTTGCATGCCAACATACAGAACTAATAAGTGCATAAACTAGTCAATTAAAGTAACTATTAATTTAATTGATCTTTTTTTACAGAATAGAAGTTTTTTAATTTGTTGCAAGATACAAAAATTACGCGCCATATAATTTAATTCAGTGAGTCTATCAATAAAATATTTCCAAAAATGTTGAACGCAATTAATAAGTGTGCCAAACAGTGGGGTAGGATGGGTCCAGACTGTTGCTTACAAAGCCCAGCCGCCAAGCGTTTCGCAATTCAGTCTGCACGTCGAGTGAAAGGAGTGCTCGGTCCTCGAGGTTGAATCTTCCCGAGTGCAATCCTGCAACAGGAATTGCTCAGCAAATAACACGCTTTCCCAGGATTGTTGGTCATGCCTCTCACTCCTTTTTTCATTTAGTCCCTACTCCTCGTCTCTTCTGTGTCGGAAGCTGTTTGATGCAGGATCAACAAACACCAGTCCGTTGAATGTAATTTTCTGGCAAATTCGATTAAAAGCCAGCTACCGATATCGATAGATACCAAAACGTCGATAAAGGTTTTACTGTTTATTAAGGACTGATTCGAAAGACGTGAAACTAGAATTTGACCATTACACTCCAATATATTCACCTGAAGAAGGCACCTTAATACCCCGAATATTTATCTTTTTTAATTAAAACAATGGATATATTGAGTGGACTCAAAAATTCCAATGACATAAATAGGCTTCATAAAAGTTTGCGTTTTTTCCATGTTCAAGTTTAGAAGAATTGTTAACACCTGTTCGTAGGTTGGAAGAAGAAATGAGTATTGAGTAAGCACAGCGCTTTACGACTTGCCGTGATGCCTGCCAACGAAGAGGAAAAAGGATCTTTCTATTACTTCCAGACTGAAATGTAATATCGCTTTAATAGAAAGCTAAGAGAAACAATAGTCGCTTCTTTCTCTCCTTTTTGTTCATCGTTTATAAGGTTGATCCTTGTACTTGCTCTCTCCAGCGAGGTCTTACTTTAATTCCTGGCATCATAAATGCCATCCCATCGTGCCCTTCTCGTATGCACTAGTTCTTGCGCCAATTCGAAACACGCGAACATCTAGTCGTTCTGATTAATTCAGAGGCCAAACGGCATACGAGGTTTTTCGAAGAAACTAGTCATGATTCACTGGAAACACATTTCCGACCCGATCTACAGTCAACTTGGAATTCCATTTTTAATCACAGCTGCAAATGTTTGTAGCTCGACTGTTTTACATCGATATTTAAATATGCCACCTTATTGAAAATATATATCAGCATCTACATTATCATCTTTTTATCATCTACATCACAACTTCAGTCGGTATAGCTACGTGTATATTGACGACATCTTCAATATCCCTGTTTATCTACAATTCCACATCATTCTACTTAAATAAACATAGTGAGGTGTATTTTGATTAATCACTCGTTTTACATGGTTTTTCCAGTGAGACAGGTATCACAATCCAATTGTGTACGATACTAGATCTCCATCCACAATTAAGATTTTCTTTATATCAATCACATGATCATTGATCATGTACATAATCTGCAATAAGTCTAATCATTTATATCCATAACATATTTTGCATAAACGTCATAAATCTTTATTCAAGTCTAGAACATCGTGTTGACCAGCTTCCTCGCCTTTATCAATTCCATAAACCTTATAGCCTATGCTACTGTCATAGGCTTCATACTGTCTTTCATATTGACTCATTTACTTTCAATATCAAGTTTACAAAGCGATCAATAGAAAAAAATTATTTATATAAATGCATTACCTTATTAAGTGTTTTCTAAAATACTTAAACATGAATGAGCAACCTCTAAACAGCAAAATAGGTTCTTTTTCTGTACACCACTAACTGCGTACATTTTTAACAGTCTAAGTATTAATTTTGAGCGAAGTTTCACATACAATCTAATGCTAAAATCAGAGCACCGTGGACGAAAGCCAAATTTCGCTTCTGGCGATGGCATCACGCTTGGTAGTCCAAAACTTGTGGTCGGGAATGTCCACGTACAAGTCCGTACAAGTCCGACGATAGTTTACCGAACATGCAGAGGACTGTGTGCATCAAGGATTTACGTGACGCCATGAAGGATCGCGTGCGGTGCCAGGAAGTTGGGAGCAAAAGGGAACCATCCTCGGACGAGGAATCGAGCCGTTGGTTGGCGGAGGGAGGTTAGAGTAAATGAAAGGGAGAAACAACCATGACTCGAAACGTCACTTACAATAATGCGAGAACTATACAATACACACGATGTTTTAAAAGGTCACGGCTATTCTCCTCTGAACAAATTGTCTATTTCTGTCATTTTTGTGAATCATTTCTCCTAATACGAACAAAAAAAAAACCTGATACTTAGGATATTTAAATTAGACAAAAATCAAACTTAAAAACCTTTTTTAACGTCCAATAATCAAGTTCATGTGAAGAATTCCTGAAAATAAAATCAAGAATCTAACGACCAAATTTGGACAACCATCACAAAATTTTCCCATTGCAGTCTGAAAAAGGGAACATTTTCCTCTTCTCCTTTTCCCCTAAAAAAAAGAAGAAAAGCAAATCATTCGTCTGTAATTTGGACAAAAAAAACTACTCCCAGAAGTAAAAATGCACTAAAAATACATTTCTAAAAACAGAAGTTAAACAAGTTTAAATCTAATCGACCATTGATTGTTTATAGATCCTAGAATTTTTTTTACTTCTTTAGTCGTCGTTGATACACGTGGTCAAAATGGTACACAATATCTAATGTCTCTTAAAGTTTAGATTTTTTCAGCACTGGGAACCATGATTACCTCAGCATTCACCATAAATTTTTGCACCTATCCATAACAACGCTCATGATCATGCTCAGAATCATCTTAATCTCGTTGCCAAGAGCGGTACAACCTGCGTAATTCAATTTTCGTTTAATGGTTGGTTTTTGGCTCTTGTGGAGATTTAAATCTCAATATTAACAAGTGCGCGCTGATCACAGTGCCTCTCTTGTCAATTACAGAATTTTCATAGTGACGGTTATGAGCCGTCTTTAGGGCGAAGTGCAGAGCACAATTTAACGTAGGCTTTTAAAATCTTGGAGTAGGCGAGACTCCAGATACACCCCGTAACTCGGATTCGCCATGGATTCGCTACATAGGTATTTAATGCATATGGGCGCGGTGCGTGTGCTTCAAACCCTCCGTGATCGGCCAGGCTACATCGCTCGATATATGCTAATACTGAGATATTGTTTCCGCGTGCGATCTCTCTTCCAATCTGTTCTTTTATCTCCTTTTCACTTCCATTATTTTACTTTTTGCTGCAGGCGATTCTCAATTCTCTCCACCCATCATTCAGAGATATCACAGTCGATTTTATCGTTGTATTATATTCACGCAACAGAATATTATACAGGTGTAAATTGAGTATGAAATGCGTTAATTTTTAGATTCGCGTCGTATGAGAAAGTATTGGATTAGTTCTAGAATTGAACTTTCGGATATGGTAAATACGCGTAAAACTTAAAGAATGTAACGCAGGAAATATGACGTAACACGTAAAGGGAGTACGTGAGGCATAAAATGTGAAATGGTTGAAATTTTTCTTGTATTGGAAACATAGTGTATTTCATAGAACTGGTTGATTGTTCTAGTTTAAAAAATTGACCACGTCTAATGTAAGACGCGCCTAACAGTTTTCTAAGAAGAAACACGCAAGACCATTATATCAATTTCATGGACGACCCACCCACGAGAAATGAATCGTCTGCTTTCGCCTAATGAGCCTCGTGATTGTCCTCAAGTACAAATTGATAGCGTAGGCACAAAACGCTTTCGCTACGCTCAACTATTTTCCTGGCTAGAACTCTGTACCGTTGTTCATCGGTCTCTAAGTTAAAAGATCCTTTCGGATTTTCTCTTCCATGCGGTTTTCTATCTTGTCCTGTAAATCGAAGACCGATTTATTTAAAATCCACTTAATAAATAATCGTTTTTGAATAACTTGAGCGAAGAGGGGGAATTTAATAAGAAATTATTCAAATTGATTTTACAAATTTCTGATTACGATTTATAAAGGCGCAACCACGTTTCGGCAAATTAATTACACCGATTTTCATTTGATTCGCCTTTCAGTACCGACAAGTCGTAATTAAAGGAAATTAACAATCCGCGTAGCACGAGTACTTGAATCTCCAAGAGCTTAATTAACTTGTTTTATGAAATTTGCACCAGTGTTTTTCCAGATTTACGCTCCTGGCAAATTGCTTCCGACAATTCTGCCTTCTTTAACGACTCGCACTAAACTGTGGAATCGCGGTATGAACGAATTCCGGTTCGACTGGTTGCCTCTAAAGATCAAAACTACCGCTCAGAGTATTCGCACGCCGTGCGCCTGAAACTAATCAAAGCTCATACAAGAACGAACCACGGCAACATGCTAGTCGAACTCGAAACGAATCGCTAAACATAGACAGGGATTTACATTATTTTTCCTCCCATATATTAAATCTTATTTTTTACTATCTAAGAACACAAAATGTTTTCTTGTATTTTATATTACATTTTGCTATGTGATAGTTTACTTATCAGTTCTTTCCTTGTGTTAGTTACTAGGGTTAAAATTTTTTTTATTGAATGTCCAATTTCAACGCCCCATTATTATAAGGTTATGTGATATAATAATGCCCACCGATTTTTAGCTCAACCGTATAATATTTGAGAGGTTTCATGAATATCTTGAGAATTTTGACTCTGTGACTAAAAAAAGAAAAAGGTTAAAGTGTTTTTTTGTCAGTTAAAAACTGAAAAACCGTCTGTGCTGAATGTTCCCAACTTCTGGGTATGTTTCTTATTATTATTAATATTTACACTACTAAAAGAATTTTTGTATATTTTTTGTTGCAGGTGGGTCCAAGTTTTTAACGTACTCTCTTGTAAGATTTTCGTAAGTGTAAAAAAACAAATAATTTAGAAATTTATTTTATTAAGCACAAAACGACAGGTTTTTGAAAAAATATGTAATTGTACTTTCCAAACTCGCCGTCACAAAAAAGGGGCACCCACCCGTTGTGCCTCCTGTATCGAATAATATTTTTCTTTACAAATTACAATACAAAACCTAATATTACATAACTTTTACAGGGTTTACTGAAATGGAATATAATCTCACTGACTTATAACACGATGTTAATATAGTAACCGGTTACGACGCCAGGTGGCAGTAGTACTAAAAGTGTTGAGAAAAATGTTTTGGTAACTATGATGAGCATTTTGGTCACCAGTGATTGCATTTTACTCACCAATGATGGGGATTTTGCTCATAAATTTCACGCACTATGTGGAATCGAAGATTTTCGATGTTTGTGAACGGTGACCAAACGAGGGTTTTGCATGCATGTGTAAAAAAATTTGTTTGCCAGAGTTTGTTCATATCACTTCTTGTCATGCGTTTAAAAATTATCAATTGTTATGAATGGTTGCAATAAAATAAAAATCACGGGAAGTTTTTTTATTCGAAAAATTAACGTATGTTACATTTAATTAAATTTTTTAATTGAATATTGTGAAGTTGTATCTAGGAAATATTTTCGCTTGCAATATCCGCCCTCATTCAGTAAATGTGGATTTTCTTCAAAATTAAAATAAAGATTCACAGTGGTGAACCGCCGCCAAGTAACAGAAAAACAACGAATATATATATTTTTCCAACCAATTCTTCATCGATTTGCATTAAACCTTTTGGAATTGATAAAAAATCGCTTTTAGAAATTTTATAGAGAAGATTCACAGAACATGAAAAATTGATCATTTTTAGTAGTTCTGTCGACTTGTAACCGTTTAATCTAAAAATTACAGAACAAATTGACTATATATATATATGGTTCGGTTCGGTTTTGATTCCTCTAGAATCCAACTGAAAGGCCTATGACAAAGCCACCGAACGCGTCCTCGGGTTGCGGATAGAGGGTCCCTGTACCAAGGGTTTCTGCTGAATATGGTTACAAAAATAAATAGGCAGTCGCGGACAATTGTCCAGAGGTGGTCCCGAAGAAATTAACCCACAAGCGGAGGTGTGAAAACCGTGCCGAAAGCTGAATGGCACCTGGGTGAGGTGTTTAGAACGTTGACTCTGGGATACCGGGCGACCTCTCAGAGTACGTAGCCTTATCCTTGCATGCGGGGCGCTACAAGGATGGACGAACCCCTTTCCTTAGCTTCTCGTGGGAACAACAATGACAACACAAAACATAGTTGTAGTAAGTGCGGTTCAAAACAACAGAACGCGCAGGGCTCCCGACAATGGGTCGGCCAACAATGCCGACCAATCTAGAGCTGGGGGAGCCAATGAAAATGGATTCAGTGCGATGGATCGGCGGGATCTCGCGACCTTTGGGTGGACAGCCTTATACCCGAGCATTTAGCTCACATACTATCTAGTTGTCCAACTCACGCGCGATCGACCTACATTCAAAGGTACAATGCGGCACTAAAAGTGCTTTATTACTATCTTTGTCACTCCTACGGCATTAACCTTAATATCGCTCCTCTAAGTGCTCCTAGGGAAATCGAGTCAGTTTTCGAGAATGGGAAGTGCCGCATATACTGGAACTTTATATTATCGACAGTTGTTTCTGTTGCTCACTCGAGGCCTGACATGGTTCTTCTTGACTTCGAGAAGCGAACCATGTTAGTTATCGAATTTTCGGTAACAGCTGACAAAAACATCATAACCAAGGAGAATGAAAAGAATGAGAGGTATCGAGACCTTATAAGGGAGTTGCAACGATTGTACCCGGAATATTCTGTTAAACTAATCGTCCTTATCATCAACGCTCTTGGAGGTGCCAAGCTTTCACTTGCTAATGGCCTAAAAAGCATCCCTGCGTTTCAAGAATATACTAAAACACTTGCGGGAAAAATGCAGAAGCCGGTAGTCCTTGTGTCGCTCCGTGTTCTTAGGGTGAACGAGGCTTTTGCTGGATCGTCGTATTGATTCCTTTACAGACTGTAACCATCTATCTTACGGTCATGATATGTGGTTGTGGCTGAAATTTTACCGCGATTTCGCTGGGAGCGGGTGCAATTTTCCAGATTAGCACCCGATCCCGGCGACAACCACGTCTCACGACCGTGAGATAGGTGGTTACAGTCTATAAAGGAATCAATACGACGATCCATCAAAAGCCTCGTGCACCCTAAGAACACGGAGCGACCTAAGGACTACCGCCTTCTGCATTTTTCCCGCAAGTGTTTTAGCATATTCTAGAAACACAGGGATGCTTTTTAGGCCATTAGCAAGTGAAAGCTTGGCACCTCCAAGAGCGTTGATGATAAGGACGATTAGTTTAACAGAATAATCCGGGTACAATCGTTGCAACTCCCTTATAAGGTCTCAATACCTCTCATTCTTTTCATTCTCCTTGGTTATGATGTTTTTGTCAGCTGGTGCCGAAAATTCGATAACGAACATGGTTCGCTTCTCGAAGTCAAGAAGAACCATGTCAGGCCTCGAGTGAGCAACAGAAACAATTGTCGAGAATATAAAGTTCCAGTATATGCGGCAGTTCCCATTATCGAAAATTGACTCGATTTCCCTAGGAGCACATAGAGGAGCGATATTAAGGTTAATGCCGTAAGAGTGACAGAGATAGTAATAAAGCACTTTTAGTGTCGCATTGTACCTTTAAATGTAGGTCGATCGCGCGTGAGTTGGACAACTAGATATTATGTGAGCTAAATGCTCGGGGTGTGCATGGCACGCCCTGCAGCTATCATCAGGAATGTCTTGGCTCAAAATGTGGCGACGGTATGTTAAGGTGGAAATGGCACCGTCTTGGCATGCAAAAAGGAAACCCTCCGTACCAGACTTAAATCCGGGCGATTTAAAGAAACCAAACGTTAGCTCACAAGACATTGACTGATTCATCACATTTCTGTGGAAGATACCCTGCATCCTCTTATCGAGGAGCTGTTCACGAAATTTTTTCTTTTGTGCTTTCTTAATCCGGGCTTTCAGGAGTGAGTACTCGAGATAGATAAGATTTGATGCATTTTGCTCAACCCTAATACTGAAGTCAAGCCCGAGTGTTTCACCAGCCTCCTCCGCTGCTTTGTACAGAAAAATTTTCAACTCTATTTGCTGTACCCAGAATAATCCTGTTGTGAAGACATTCAAGACTCAATATTCCGCGACCACCTTGACGGCGTGAGATGTACAGTCGCGGAACGGAAGACTTAAGATACATGCTTTTGTTCATGTGCATAACCTTTGTTGTCCTGATATCGAGGGATCTGAGCTCGTTCTTCGTCCATGGAACTACCGCAAATGAATAGAGTACTACCGGGACGGCAAGCATGTTCGTTGCAGATACTTTGTTCCTCGTCGACAGTCGGATAAGATGTTTGTATCTGCTTCGGAGAGTGTCGTATAGCGCTTCTATCAACAAGCTCAGGATCTTCAGGGATGCCATCAAGTTTTCCTTGCTTCAAATAAACCTTGGCGCATTTGTCTAACCCAAATTGCATTCCAATTTCCTTAGTATATCGTTCGACAATCCCTAGAGCTAGATGTAGTTGCTCTTTGTTTTTAGCATAGATCTTAAGATCGTCCATGTAAAATACATGAGTGACCTTGTACTTTCGATCTGCAGGTTTGCCCCACAAGTACCCGTCGGAATGTCGAAGTGCTAGAGATAGTGGCAATAATGTAAGGCAAAAGAGGAGTGGGCTCATGGTGTCGCTCCGAAAGACACCTCTCTGAAAGGTGACCTTGTTAGTTGTTACACGATTTTTTCCAGATAAGATAGTAAATCTGGTTTTCTAAAGCGGCATCAATCTCTTTATGCACCTAACTATTTGCGGATGAAGCTTTAAGATTTCCAAAAGATAGATGATAAGTCTATGGGAGGGCGAATCAAAAGCATTTCGATAATCAATCCAGGCCATCGATAGGTCACGCTGGTTGAATGCTGCATCTTTGCAGACACATCTATCGATGAGCAGATTCTCCCGACATCCGTCTACGCCTTTCTTTGAGCCTCGTTGTTCATACATTTCTTGCCACACAGGTTCAATTGCCCGAACAGTCCTATCATTTAGGATAGCTGTGAATATCTTATAAAGTGTGTTCAGACAAATTATTGATAGTGGCAGATTTAGGTATTTGCCGCCCCTAGGCTAACAGACATTCGTGGCCCTTAGGCTAACAGAAATTAACTACTCGATTTTGAATCCAGAGTAAGACATGTAGTTATCAACTTTCGCTGCCCCTCTCAAATGTTGCCGTGCTAG
>NC_046661.1:42342087-42355864 GCF_010883055.1 Belonocnema kinseyi | reverse complement strand
GTTGAAAAAATAAGGTGACTTTATGGTTTTCTCAAAAAATATTCATTTATTCCTCAATATTTATGTTGTACCCTTCAAACTAATGCCCCTCAGATATGCTACACTTGTGCCAAAGCTTTTTCAAATCATCGAAGCACTTCTGATAATCATTTTGTGGTATAGCCTTGAGTTCTTTCAGTGATGCAGTTTTTATCTCCTCAATCGTTTAAAATCGATGTCCTTTCATGAGTCTCTTCAGTTTTGGGAAAAGAAAAAAGTCACTGGTGGCCATATCCGGTGAATATCATTATTGAATTCATTCAACAACTCCTGAGCGATAGTCATGCGATGGATCTTTTGATCAAAATTAAGCAGGTTTGGAACAAATTTCGCTGACACACGTCTCATGCCCAAAACGTCCGAAAAGAGCATGGCATGAGCCAACCGATATGCCAACATCTTCAGCAACATCTCTGATGGTAATTCGGCGATTTTTCAACATCATTTCTTCCACTGCTTGAACGTTTTCATCTGTTGTTGACGTGCTGGGACGTCCAGGGCGAGGTTCGTCTTCGACATCCTCTCGGCCTTCTTGGAACAGCTTGTACCACTTCTACACATTTTTCTTACTAAGAGTAGACTCACCGTATGCAACTGTCAACATTTCAATAGTTTTAGAGCACTGGACTCCATTTTTCACACAAAATTTAATGCAAACTCTTTGCTCCATTTTTTTCGAAAGAAGAAAATCGCTGAGCACACCAAACCCTTCTAACCTTTTATGCCTCTGCCAGAAAAACAACACGAACTATATAGTCAAAACTGTGAACATATGATCGTGACGAGTATACCAACAGAACAAAACAAAAAATTTAAAACTTGAATGTACGTAGCCCGCGAAAATTGAAAAGTCACCTTACTTTTTGAACACACTTCGTATATATATAGTGCCATTTTTAAGCAAATTTGTAATTATTTCTCATTTCTAGAGATATTTCACTTTTATGCTATATATCGATTTTTTAGGAATTCAGTCGACCCGGAGCCTACGCTATTCAACTGATTTGCCTAAAAATTTCAATACAAATTTATTAGATGAAGTATTTTAGCACTTTTTATGTCAAAAATTCGATTTACTGACAGTTCAGTCGACCTATAGCCTAAGATATTCAACTAATTGGGCCAAAAAATTCAAAAAAATTGACTTATTTGCAGCTCATATGCTATTTGTGAGTTTTATAATAATCACTTATTTCTAGAGGTATTTCACTTTTCATATAAGAAAATGCTACTTTCTACTCATTTTATAACATTTGGATCCTACACTTTTTGTCCAAAAAATGTGAATTTTATGGAGAAAAATCCGAATGTTTTATAATTATAATTCGGGGTAGTGAGTCACTGCCGAAGTAACAAACCGCTAATATATTTTGTCGAATGACTTAATATGCACTTAGCCCCTTTTTACATATCTCTACTAATATCTAACTGACTTGCATAAAATCTTCTGGACTTAATAAAAAAACCTATTTTGTAAACTGAATTTAGCAGATATTCAGAAAACATGAAAGATGCAATATTTTCAGTAGGACTGTTTCTCGCGAAATTTTTATTTGTGACCATCTGCGAAGAAAGGGGCCCAACGGGTGGTAGTTTCATTTTACAGGAGAAGCGATTAAAGAAACAGTCCAGCACAGGAACTCTATAAGATTACCTCACTTTGCAGTTTAACAACATTTCGAATTTTGCAGATATGGCAATATTTTGTATTACAAAACAGCAAATAAAAAATGATCGACTGGCGCACAAAACTAAAAATCGATTTTTTTCCGCGTTAGATCCCTTTCTTCGCGGACGGTCACATTTATTAATCTTTTTTGCAAATTTTGCACTTTTAAGGTCATGTAATGCTTACGTGATACCTACCTTGCCGCCTTTTTTGCAACAAGTCCCGTCCACACGATGTGAGTTATCAAGCTCAAAAATTCAGAAAATAATTGAAAGGCATTAAGAAACATTCAATATGGACCTAAATTTTTGGAAATGTAAAAAAAGATCGTAAATTTTCCAAAATAAAATTTCTACTTGCAGTGCATTTTTATTAATTTCTCAAATTGTCAACTTTATATCTCAATTCCTGTGGACGTAAGTTATTGCTGAAGAAATTCCGGTAAAGTATGAATCCAATAAATATTACATTGAACGTAAACTATGCGTAAAAAGAAAAATGCGATCAGCAAGACTAACTTTTGAATGGAACTATCACGTAAGTATAACCTTAAGCACATGAGCTTAAAACGACGAGATTCCCATTTTGCGAACTCGTCTTTTTTTCTGGACTCCGGAAACATTTCGTGACACTTGCGTATAAGACATAGACATTTATTTCTCGGCAAGAGAGCTCTCAGTTTTCTGCACTCGGATAAATGGTGTTACTGTCTTACGGTCTATGACGTAGAATTTTAGGCATTTGACCCGCAAAGGTCCCTTCAGAGTTCTGCCGTTTAACCTTCCTGCGATGTCTCTGTCCCATCCGCGACCATACTCGAGACCCTGCTTCACACCTTCCTACCTATCCTCCAATTTTTTATCATTTATAATGTATAGCCTCATTCTTAGGAGTGAATTTTTTATAATTGCTGTAAAATATTTCATACATTCTTAAAACTACTTTTTGTCATTAAATAGTATTATTTTCATACTTTGCTTTTACAGTTATTTCCTGATGTCGGTAGTCCAAAAAATAATAACCAATATTCATTCATTATCTACAAAAACATAGCACAATCAAATATAGAACGACTGATTACTTATGGTACAATAAATCTCTTGTAGTACAAAATCCACTTCATTTAGGGCTGTAAAGATTGATGAAACTTTGGCCAAATAAAAAGTTTCAATGATTGAGGCGAGAAATTTCGAAATATTTGAAAATATTCTGTTCTCAATTCTGTATTAATATACATATATTAAAATGATTCTAATGTTAATATTAACATTAATATAATGCAATATAAATATTAATGCCTGCTTAAAATGACTGATAGAACCCAGATAAGAACCGGATGGAAGTTGCTTCTTATCTGGCGCTGTTAAATTAGACCCGGGTTTTGTCCACGGTTTATACCCGGTCGTTGATCGGATTATATCAGGATTGATCCTTATTTATACCCGGCACTTGACTGGATTATATCTGGGATCAGATAATATCTCCCGAATTTCTACGTGGGCCTTATAAGGTTCATTAAAACTTCTACCTAGTATTGAGGTGATCCTATCCGAAACGTACCCAGATCTTATCACCGGTTTATACCCGGCCCTTGATCGGATTCTATCTGGATTGATATTTTTATCTCCGGCTTCTATATGGCTCTCATCTGGGACCTTCAAGATTCGTATCCGGTTTGTAGTTGGGATTGGACCTGGTTTATCCGGTTCCTCAAAATACATACATCTACCCGGTACTTATGTGTTTTCCATCCGAAACGTGTCCGGAACTTGTCACCGGTTTGTACTCGGCGCTTGACCGGAATCTACCTATTTGTACCCGATTGCTACGTGAGTACTATCCGAAACCTGTAACATCTGGTTTGTACTGGGGAACCTATTAAATTTCTATCAGGAACACAAAAATATATACCCCTTTGTTATCGGTTCCTATTGGAAACCTATGCGGATAGGAACCGGATAGAAAAGTATATATCCTTGGTTCAATTTCTGGTTCCATTTGCCAGATATGAACCGGGTAGCGGGTGCACTTGCACTTAATAATTCACAAGTGGCCAGGTACGTTAGAGAGACCAGATAGGAACCGCATAGAAAAGTATATCCTTATTTTAATTTCTAGTTTTATTTGCCAGATAGGAACCTGGTTGTTTCGGGTAGCCGGTACACTATCACTTAACAATTCACAAGTGGCCAGGTGCCTTAGAGACACCGGATAGGAACCGGGTAAAAAAGTATATCCTTATTTTAATTTCTCCTTCCATTTGCCATATACGAACCGGGTAGAACCAGGTAGCCGGTACACTTTCATCATAACGCGATTCACAAGCGTCGATTGTCATATAGAGACCGGATAGGATCCAGGTAGAAATCTAATTTTATATGATTATTATTTTCCTTTTGTTTTCATTGACTAGATAAAAACCAGGTAGGCGCGGGTAGAATATTGAAACAACCTATTTTTTATTACCATTTCCCGGATAAGGACCGGGTAGAACCAGATAGATCTCACAAAAATAAATTAAAGACCAAATAAAAACCGTATATAACCGGGTGAGGACCGAAAGGATATGTAATCTGTTCCTTTCCGGTTTATATTGTATTTCAACCTGTCATTTTAGCAGGGATATAAGCAGTGGCAGATTTAGGTATTTGCCACCCCTAGGCTAACAGACATTCGTTGCCCTTAAACTAACAGAAATTAACTACTCGATTTTGAATCCAGAGTAAAACATGTAGTTATCAAATTTTTCTGCCCCTCTCAAATGTTGCCGTGCTAGGCTGCAGCCTATGTAGCCTATATGGGAAATCCGCCACTGCATATAACTATTGAATCTCGTATCAACAAGACGCCATTAGAAGATCTAATAGGTTGCGTAATCCGACACACTTTTCGTGGTCCAGATTTACAAGTATTTAGTCCGAAAGCAAAACATGTACAGTGGAAAGTTGCCTTTATTTTTGAAGCCAAATTTCCATTTTTCTAAGAGAATATTTTTAAAGTGTTAAAAATAAATCAAAATTCCTATTTATTTATCGCAGGCTTCACAGTCTTTCACTTTTCCTCTCTTGTTCTCGTTTTCCACTTAAATGCGAAATGAACTAATGGAACCCAATAAGATAATCCAAACATTGTTTTGTTAAAAGTTAATTCCCTTTGGCTGAAAAGTTTATTATAATTATTTTTTGCGCACTAATCTATTTTTGTTTAAAGTGTAATTATTTTGTTGAAAATTCAATTCCTTTGTAGAATATATCTTTTTTGTTTAAAAAATTATCTCTTTCGTTAAAAACTTAATCTTTTTTGTTGAAAATGCAATTGCTTGATTGAAATTTAATCTGTTCTGTTTGAAGATTCAACTAGTTTGATGAGATATCTTCTTTTTGGATTGATTAAACTCTTTCTGATTGAAAAATTTTAGTGCTCTTGAAATATCATGTATTATATTTTTTGCTGAGAATTCATTGTTTGTTTGTTGGAAAATTCAAGTGTCTCCATGTGGAAATTTGGTCTTGGGACTCACCGGGCCCGAGCCTAGCAAGATGAACCCTGGCCTGGTGATCACCCCTGGGTCAAGCTAGAATGAAACGCTAAACCTGACCAGAGACTGCCTTGGTGGTTAGGCTAGATCTCTGAGCCTGGCCCATGCTTGACCCTAGTTTATTATCGAATCTTCGCCATTTTATTCTTTAAAATGTTTAAATGTGTAAATCAATTTTTTACCATTGATTTACGTATTCAAATTAATTATCGATTTTAAAATATCGTTTTTAATTTTAAGAAAGCTATACTTGATTTATCACAATTATGAATTGGGAGTAATTCTTAATATTTTTATTCACTTTTCAGTTATTATTTCTTGTAAACAATTGATTTACACATTCACTAATTTTAGATAAGTGCGCCAACGCTAACCCATCCTGTAGTCGACGCGACGCATGCTTAGTTCGAAAGAATACCAGAATTGGGTGTATGGCCATCTAGTGTTTCAGATGACAAACATATCGTTTCACCACTATCTATGAAATTACACACTACCTGATCATGGCTGAATATACACGACTGCAGAGTAAGTATGAAGCCAACGCATGCGCACCGAAGTGCGCACTAGAATCATCATCATCATCACTGCTATCTAGCCAAGCTTGAGCTCGAGTCCCTAAGAGATTATAAGCTAGAACTAGGCTGGGGCCTTGCCTGACCCAAGCGTGGAAACGGGAAGTAATTTGGCGAATTCCGTATGGGCTTGATTAAAAGTTGAACTACTTTATTAAAAATGCCTTCTTTTTTGGTGGGAGATTCATAATTTAATTAGAAAATTCATCTCTTTCGTTAAAAATATAATTACAGTGAAACTCTGATACTGTGGCGGTTTTTGGGCTGGCGGTGGTGGGGAAAAAATCCGATTGATGTGAGTTCCGCTCCGCTTTAGTTGCGGCTCGGCGTCATTTCTCGAAATAACTACATTAGGGGGCCCTATATCAGAATTTCACTGTATGTTGTTTAAAATTCATTTTTTTCTACATATTCATTTTTTGACTAAAATATTAACTATTCCGGATAAAGATTCATCGCATGATCTCAATATTTACATTTTTCGTCGAAAATCTAACTTGTTTGTTAAAGGTTGGTATCTTTTGCTAGAAAGTTAATCTTCTTGGTAGAAAATTCACCTATTTAGTTGAAAATTAACACTTATGTTAAAAATTCAACTGCTTTGTATAACATTTGTCTTTTTGGCTTCAAAACTCAGCAATTTGTTTGTAATTTTTATTATTTCGTGACTGAAATATCGTTTTTGGTTGAGAATTCGACTATTTTGTTCAATAATCGCCTTTGTGGTTGAAAAATTCATCCATTTGGTAGAAACTTGATCTTTTTGCTTATTTATTAAACGTTTTGGTTTTCTTTGAATCAGACATCAATTTTTTACTAATATCAATTAGTGACTAGGTTCTAGCTATGAATGATTATTTTACTTGAAAATGCAACTGTTTGTTTCTCTAGAAATTCGAACCAGTAAATTTTTTACTGATATATTGTTACTGAATTCTGCCTATGTATTAGCTTCTTTTGATTATAAATCAGAAAAATTTATTAGTTTATAAGTAAAAATAATTGCTTTGTAGCTAGAATTCACTCACTAACTGAAATTGGTAAAAAAATTTACTGGTTTAAATCTATAGATTTCAGGATTAATCGGTTTTGTTTGAGGATTGAACTATTCTGTTTAAAACTTGCTTTTTTCTATAGAAGTTTCATGATTTTAGTTGAAAATTCCTCTTTTGGGTTGAAAATCGAACTGTTTTATTAAACATCCAACTGTTTTAGTGTAAAATTAATCTTCTTGCTTGAAAATTGTTTATTTGGATTGTAAATTTAATTATTTGGTTAAAAGTTCATCTATTTTGTAGAAATTGCAGTATTTTTACTTGAAATGTTAGACATTGAAGTTTCAATGTTTCATTAAACAGTTTCATTGACTCACATCCCTAACTTAATTCCGTATATTATTACTCTTTACTTCACGTCTTGTAGTAAGAAACAAGTAAGAAATGGTAAAGCTTTTCTGTTCAATAGTGCCTTTTTAATCAAGAATTTTAGAACTATCGTTTGGAAAAAGTTCTCAAGGATTCAGAATACTGCATACGGCGCTGTTTTCTGGTCTCGCGCCCACTTGCATTCCACAGCATTTCTCTTGCATTCGAGCTTGCATTCCTTCTCGCCCGCCCTCGGCTTCGCCTGCTAGTTTGCCCTCGTCCATTTTCTTTTTAAACCACGGCCTTCTCTGTCTCGCAGGCACGCTCACTTGGAAACGAGTAGGTTCAAGGCTTGCAGGCTGTTCTGATTTGAACTGAAGAATAAACCCACATAGTATTTTGATTTTTAACTTAATATAATTAATAAGGCTACAATTTAAATTCTTCAAATAAAAATCTAATTGGAGTCCTAATAGAAAAAATATGAGGCTGTAGTATTAGGTAATACATAGTAAGAATAATATACGTTAGCAAAGAAAAAAATGAACCAGATTAGTACAATATAGTTAGTTCAATATATGACTATCAAGGTGGTGTACATTAAAATTTAGTGTTGTACTGCAATATACTTTGTCACAGATTACAAGTATAATGTAATACAGTAGACTACTGTAATGCATTCCTTAGTTCTTCTTCTTTGGGGAACGCTGTGGTTATTTCTTACTGATAAAAGCAAACCCTATCTTGCCATAGCAATAAGGTTTGGAGCCAATATTAGGTTTCCAGTGTCCAATGGGTATCCAATAAGTATATATCAGTTTATGGTGTAGATAGGGTAGTAGTAGCGCAAACTTGCATATTATGGTGGGAAGTTCAAGTATTTGAAATTGAACTATTAGGTATTTAAACTTCATCGTCAGCTATCTTCACTTCGTTGAATGCTGAGGGGAAAACAATGTACCAAATGCATGGAACCAAACTTTATTTTTGTGTTATCTTCGTAATGAATAATCGTTACTATCATTTTCTTATGTTATTAAATAGATCTTAACAAATAAAACTATTTTGCAAACACAATTATATAGAAAAACTAGTTTTTATGAAGATATTAGAAAAATAGGGCAAAATGGAGCGAATCCCATACAGTTGGTCCATTATTTTCCCCTCAGCAATCAACAAAGAGAAGTTAGCTGGTGATTAAAGTGAAAATACCTAATAGTAATCACAGTTTCGTGATATTCGCAAGCCGTTCAAAGCATGACTTACAAACCATGGAGAGTAAGCAATGCAGTATAAGAAAGCATATACGCAAAGTGATGTGAGAAAGCATATAACTCATAAAGATAAATTGCAATTGCATGTTCTTTACAAAAAAAAGGAAGGATAAAATTTACCTTAATTTCGACGTAAAAGTAACCTGAGAAAAAAATTAACTTCGCATCATAAACTTTACCCGATTATCGGTTAAAATTTCTTTTTTTTCCATGACAACAAATGTATTTTGAAATACGTGAAGTTGTCTGAAGAAAACTTTAAAATTACCTCTGCAAAAAAATTTTATTCTTAGTGTTTTCTTTGTTAGGTATGCTACATATAATTGAGAAGAGCATATGTTTGGTTGAGAAAGAAAAGCTTCCACGTAAAAAGTTGAAAATTTCTTCATTTTATTTAAAGATTTTTTTTTATTTTTCGTTGATCCAAAAAGCGAGGACAAACCCAGACACATTCCTCAGTTTAAGACCGTAAAATGGAGTCGAGTTCGCTATTACAAATGTTAACGTCCTTCGGCGTATAGTTTATTTAAACATAGTATAACGCAGTTCAGTTTTTCAAAATACTGTAGTACACGGAGAAAACGATATCACATGAATTGCAATAAATACCGTAAATCCTGTGCTATATATCGTAATTATCAAATTATAATAGCGTAAAATCGCGATATCGTACATTGCAAGATTTTACATTATATTATTTTATTATATTATATATTATACGAGTGTTCTAGTAGTGGCCAAGCGATATTAATACATTATAATATCGTACAAAGCTCTGGAACCTGCTTGTATACGTTTTCATATTGCGCTTGATATCAATAGAGAGGTTTTACGATATTATTGTGCCACATCTTTTTCTCCGTGTCGCTTGTATATAGTAGTACACTGTGATAGTTTATCATATATTATCATACAGTACAATGTAATACCAGATAATGTTGGCAATGTTTGATAATGCCTATTAAAATATCACAGAAAAAACTGAAGTTAAATTTTGTTACATGTAAAATTTCCCGCTGTTAAAGTTTACATGCTATTTAGCAAAAGTTCATCCTGCGATGGAATAAGAACTGTCGTCTGCTACGACGTCCTTGGCAGCAATGGGAAAACGGCAATGTATGAGTGAATTCGAGCTATAAATCGGAACACCAGATATAAAACGACACAGAAGAATCTCGCCGACTGTCTTACGCTGAAGTGAGCAAATTTCGGTAAAACTGGTAGAATTAGTAACTATATTAGTTCAATAATGCCTTGAACTAATACGCTTCGCATAAATTAGAACTCAGTAGGTAAAAAAGTCAAACTGAATCTCTTCATTTAATTTGTAATTTTATCGGTTTGAGTATAGAACCGACGCTATAGCAATACCGAATTACATCGATTAAGTAAGGATTGAAATGGAGCAGTTCTTCATGTAAAACTCGCATCATTCATAAGTTGAATATCAGCTGTTCTAAAGCATCGAAATAGATATTGTTCCAATTTTGTATAGCGAGGAACAGTGTCTGTTTCGATGCTTTAGAACAGCGGACATTCGACTTATGAACGTCTCGAGTTCTACATGAAGAACTGCTCCATTTCAATACTTACTTAATCGATGTAATTTGGTATTGCTGTAGCGTCGGTTCTATACTCAACCCGATAAAATTACAAATTAAATGAAGAGATCCAGTTCGACTTTTTTACCTACTGAGTTCTAATTTATGCAAAGCGTATTAGTTCAAGGCCTTAATGAACTAATATAGTTACATATTTTTTTCGGTGTACTGAAATATTTCCTCCGAAATAAATTAGACTATTGTAGAGGAATTTAAACTTACTTAATACCATTTAGCAAAAAGCGCAAAAAACAACTGACAGATGGGAATCCCCGGTTCTCTATAATTTAGTGAAGTTAAACGACGATAGATAGCGCTAGTGTCGCAATTCTCGCTACATCTCGAATAAAAATGGAGCGATTATAAGGCGAAAGAGTATCCAGGCAAGGTTAAAAATCGGAAATTATCTTCGATTCATGTGAAGTTTATCCGGCATGGTTAATTTTTGTTGCGGTGAATCTTTCACCTGGAATCGATGTAAACTTTATCTTTCGTTTTTTTCTGTGATAGACTTGAAAATTTTTATATGGAGTAGTATACAGTGCAATCTAGTAAAATACAGTAAAGCCAGGGTGACCAGACGTCCTTCTTTTTCAATATTTGTGCTTCTGTCCTTCTTTTTTATCTGATGTCCTTCTTTTTCAAGATTTTCGCGATATTTGCATTTTTTATTGCGCAGACATAAATTTTGTTCACAATTTCTGCCAGCGAAGCCTCAGCTCCAAATTGGGCTAGGGCGGAAAAGATTTAATGGTGGGAGGTGGTGAGGAGTGGGGAGTCCTTCTTTTCCTGCCCAGTCATCTGGTCACCCTGAGTAAAGCAAATTAGCGTACTATAAACTATAGTAACTACATTATAGATTAATTAAAGTATAATACGCTAACAATAAGATCATTAATAGCTGTTTCAGACGCATTCAATCAACGTTATAGAAAAACAAGCTAAGTATTATGGCGTTACTTTGTTAGGCATTTTGTCGTGTATGCTGGCGCCATGTGAGCAAAGTTTAGTTTTTCCGATAATATTATACGCTATGATTTGTCAATGATAGGGTTTTCCTGTATAAAGTTTATCGCGGGATAATTATCCGTCCGAACGAAGCAGAAGGTAAATTTAGAAAATTGTCGCGTTTGCAGCGCTCGACGATTCAATTATCTTTTACTGCTCTCGTCGTTTAGCACGGGCCAATAAAAACTTCACGGGCCTTTAGTTGACCACTAGCTTTACGTTGCCTTAATTAATTATTATTATACGACGAAAACGTATTTGCTCTTAACAGAAGCATGAGATACCGACCAGGGATACCCTGTGATATTTGTGGCCCTAAGTTATACATAAATTTATTTTTTATTTTTTTCTTGCACTGATGATTATTTTTTAATTCTCAAACCAATACCAAATTATCTATCCAATAAACATATTTTATGGTCGAATCATCCAAAGTTTTATGGATTCAACCATGTCGTTTTCTGGATTTGCAATCAATGTTTCAAAAAGGTTTGCAAACGGCCCAATTCGTAGAGTATAATTTAGTGATAGTGAAATTTAGAAGGATCATATACATGTAGTCTGCAGGATTAAAAAATTTCAGTCACATTTAATAACTTATTAAGTGATACTGCTGAACATAACCTGGCTTTTGGTCCAGTACAAAGAAATTGAACGTTGACAATTTTACAAAACCTCGTAACCGCGATACGTACTGTAGGAGAAAGAGAAGCATAAAATCTATACGATGTGTGTGGCTTTGGTAAAAATACACGTATTTGTTGGTTAAATAAGACCATTTAACAGCATCGTATCGGTTCGAACAAATGCTTTTACGTTCGTGGAATAATCAAGATCGTGTATCGTATTTCGCGAGCTTAATAACCCAAAACCTGCCTTTGACCCATTGCCATCAAACTAAGGCCTAATTTACAGCCAATGTTAAAAGAAATCCCACTCAGGAAAAATGCTGGCGGCACCTTAGAACGTTATTTGGTTGAATACATTTGAAACATTGCTCGATTTTTTAAAAGATTATTAGCATCATTTAGTCGCATAACTTTTAATGATGCAAGTCAAATTTAAAAATTAAGTGAAAAAAATTTCATAATTAAAATGGTATCGGTTTCTTTCACTTGTTTATTGTAATTGAATCAAAATATTCTACTTAATTGTACATGCAGAATAAATATTGTGCATTATCAAAGTTTTTAATTGTAATATCTTTCTAAAAAATATAAATTTCTGTGCAATTCAAATTTTATACTATCCCACTACTAAAAGTTGGTGCTATAACTATTTATCTGTACTATTCTCTTTAGAAAGTAAAAAATATTGGTTATACTTATTAAGAAACATAGAAACGATTCACTAAATCATAATAAGTTGAGAAAGGATTTACTGTTATGATTCTTTTTTACTGTACAATTTTTAAAAGTACTATCCTTTTTGAATGATATAAGTTGCAAGAGATATTAAATAAAATTTTCTTTTCACTTGACTTGTGTACGTAGTTGTTTCTTCTAGTTGAGTTCGTCAACCTGTGTTACAGTAATTCTGCTGTCGATGCGATAATTTTTGCATTAATGTATGTCGTAAAGTCCTAATAATAACCATAATTTGATATTCAGAATTTTACAGCCGCCTCCAGCCGTTTCCCTTTACGCACGAGTTTAGCAAGTTACGTCTGTCTGGTTGAAACTGAAGGAAGCGAAAAAGCGAGTGGGCTGGCATTTGAATAAATTGTCGACTCCTGATTCCACCACCCAACTCCTTCTTTAGATTTGAAGCCGATGTCTATGGATAACTGCGATAATATTCTATATTAAAATATTACTCACTAAATATGAATCAGTGAAAAATTCACTGATTGAAATAGTAGTTAGACATTTCACTGATTAATCAGTGATTTCGGACTTATTCGCCAATCAGTTTAGTAACACCAGAGTAAATCATGTAAAGCATAACCTCTAAATTTTTAAGCTAAGCGTTGTTGTTACTCTTTTACTTGAGTAGCAAGAAGAATTCCTTAATGAAATTAATTTTTTAATTTTTGGGGCTGCAAGTCTGCAGAATTAACTGCGGGATACATATATTTTAACTCTTATAGGAAATACTCGCATAACGGGTTTGTACATGACAGTCCAATCTTGAAATTAAAGTGATGTGTGAGGTTGTTTGTCATTTAAAAGCATCGGAACTTTTTGCCTTTTTTAATATTTGATCAGATTTATGGATTTTAAGTTTTCACTATGATTCTTTGATTGAATGTACTAAAATATGATTTTATTATGATTGCTAAATTGACATGGTGCAGTGCTGCCTACCCTCAAAAGTGGTTATTTCACTGAATCAATAAGTAACCTTTCACTGATTGTCAGTGACCCATTTCTATCCATTTGAACCAGCGAAATTTTACTGATTCAGATTTACAGAGTACTATTGTCATATAAGCATTATTTAAATTCGAGCTTAGGAAAGTAATTGGCTAACCAAATATTTCGTTTATTTTCAAAATTTTCAGATAATTGAAGGTTGATAGTACGTTCTAAAGTCGGGGTGGCTACTGACCGGAAACGCCGGGAAATAGCGGGGAATTAAAAAAAATCAGGAGAAGCGGGAATCAAGTGGATATACCAGGTGTATACATATGAAACCGGTATTGCCATTTAGCGGCCAGTAGGCACACTTGTAGGCACTGTCGGAACTTACCATTTGTGCTAATTGGCG
>NC_046661.1:42314339-42341987 GCF_010883055.1 Belonocnema kinseyi | reverse complement strand
GGCGCATACTTTGAATAAAATATTTGTTATCATTCTCTTGAAATAAATGTGTTTTTTTCTTGAAAAAATACCGGTTTCATATGTATACACCTGGTACCTATACAAATTCGAAAAGGTTTCAAGGGAATACAAAAATTAACCATCAGACTTGATGAGAATCATATCAATTCTTTCTTCGACCATCAGTGTGTATGCAAGGAGGTATTTTTTAGGCCTTACGGACTTCAAATAAAATAAAAACGAATCTACTTGAATGTTTGTTTATCAATTTTGACATTTTGGATAACACTGCGTAACTTTTTTCAAAATAATCTGTATTAAACATTTCGAAGAAAGCAAAACTTTTCAATTTGGATTCAATACAGCCCTCCCTTCTATAGCGTTTCCGAGAATTGACGCCGCGCCGCATGTTGGTGTAACAGGTTCTGCGTGAGATGCGCAGGATCTGTGGCTGTCACTCAGGCGAGCAGTCAGACGTAAACAAACAAAAGGGGAGCAGGATATAATGAGTTAGTTGCCACCCACTGCCAGCCCAGAAATCGGGGCTATAGAAGAATTTCACTGTATATAAAATACCCTCCGTCGAAAAAAGCCTCATACAAATTGAAGAGAATTTTCAATGTGAGAAACGTTCGTTCCGCAACACTGCTCCGACCCAGGTTGCTGATCAATCTCTCTAGCAATCACCCCAAGTAAAGATCCTCACCAAGTCGTTATGCGAGGTTCCCCAATTGGGTCCATTAATGTCTAAGGTGTTTTGTTTCAGGCGTCATTCACTCTACTGACCCACTTTTTATTAATTGGTGGCTGCCATACTTTTCTGTCCTAGCATACTTCTCTAGCTTCTTTTACGCCCATCATTTTTTAATGCAGGATCTCGTGTTTCTGTGGCTTCTTATGTCTTTTCTACCTAAGGTCTTATTCACACATTTTATTATTAATATTCTGGGTTGAGACCGTCACAGCCCCTGATGCAGGGGTGATCCCGTTGCGTCCCTTTATAAGCCTTAAGCATGGCCCCAAAGCCCTCTCTATAAGGAGAAGACCGCAGCCACGCTGTTGGATGATATTTCAGACTCATTGATGCATTAACTGCCTGTTTCCCCGCAATCGGAGGGCAGTGACTGAGAATATGATTGGAAGTCTCATTATCCTTTCCGCACAGACGACAGAGGGGACTTTCTTCAAACCCTATCTTATGTATGTGATACCGGAGGTTTCCATGGCCTATAAATATTTCTGTTAGGAATTTGACTGCATTCCTCCCGAGCGTAAGTATTTCTTTCGTTCGCGGAGGGTTTAGCTTTGAGCCCAAGGGTCTTTTAGCCTGTCTGCAGCCAGGGACCAAATCCCAGTCATTCTGATGCCGCCAACTGTTAATATCTTCAGTGACCAGCCTACTGGAAATGTCTACAACTGGCTCAGGCCCAGTAAAATTTTCCTTTGCTGCTAGCTTTGCTAGCCTGTCCGATATCTCAGTGGTTGGCAAACTTGTTGCCCACTTTGCAGGTAAGGGCAGGTTTGACCCAAGAAACTTTTTTCGCCTGCCGCGCTTTATTCGTCAATGCTACGTTTTCGGTGACTTTTTTGCGATTAAATGCATCTAAACTTGTACTTGGAAAGTTAAAAATCAATGATTTGATGGAATATAATGAAAACTAAATTTTAAACTAAAAGTGTTACAATGCATTGATTTTTAGTATTTTAAGACGTTCTTAAGATTCCTTTTGATCGCAAGAATTCAGATATTTTGAATTTCGATGTTTCAAAAAGCTAATTTTAAAAATTGAGAATTTTTTGGTTTGAATTATAATCCCCGTTACTCGAACTGCTTAATAATGGAAGCCCCATCGCGGGTTCGACCTTCTTGGTGGCAGCAGGTACTGCAACGAGATTTTGACTCGATCCGCCGCGGCAGCCAGTGCTACCGCGCGGCAGTAGTTTGCCGACCACTGCGATATTTCATTGCCCCTGATGCCACTGTGTCCAGAGATCCAGAGTAGAGTGACTCGGTTTTCTGTCACTATTTTATTCAAAGCACTCCCATACTAGTAGCGAGGTCAAAGTACTCCCATGCTAGTAGCGAAGTCAAAGCACTCTCATACTAGTAGAGACGTGGTCGTTGTTTCATTTAGGGCCATGATAGCAGTCCTGCTATCTGAACAGATGCGAATGTTTCTTTTATCGCCATACTCCATTGCCTTATAGGCCCACTGGAGCCAGGCCATAATCTCAGATTGTAGAACTGTTGCGTAGGATCTTATCGCAATTGTTAAGCCCATTCCGTTCCTTCTATGATATACACCTGCTCCAGTGTTCTTCTTGTTCCTGGAGCCATCTGTAAACCAGTTGTCTCCATCATTGGGCTGGTGTGCCTCACCGTTAGCCCATTCCTCTTTCGTGGATAGCTTAACTCGGTACTTCTTGTCGAAGAGGTAGCGACATATGGCCATTCTGTCCCTGAGCATGCTCAGTGTCGGGCTCCACACGATGTAGATTGGTATCCGCATAACTGTCGATATACTGCTACGTTTACCATATTTAATATCCAGGGCGCCTTCGCAGCCACGGCCTTTATGATGAGATGGAGGGGCTCCAAACCTATTAGTGTCCCCAGGACCATCGTGGGTATCGACTTCGAGGCACCAGTGATACCTCTCAAAATCAGTCCCCTGATCCTTTCCAGTCAGGACCTCACAGTAGACAGTTCGACCCTGCTTCACCAGCGGACTGCCGTACAGGTTAGTCTGGGTCGCAGGATCGCTGTGTAGATCCACATAAGTGTCTCTAGTTTCAAGTCTCAGCTTTTCTCTATTGGCTCTTCGACAGAGCCAAAGAGTCGCCACTAGCTTCTTGCACTTGTTTTCCAGGTGCTCTTTCCATGATAGATTCTTATCCAGAATGACTCCTAGATATTTGGCTTGCCCTCTGATTTTCAGTTTTTGTCCAGCCAATTTCAATGTACTTGTGACTGATAGTCGAGTCATCTTACACCATGAATCTACTATTCTTAGTGCTTGTTGCATTACTCGAAGGGTGCATCCAGATGCTAACCGCGCACGATAACCAGTATATCGTCCGCATAGCCTATAACGTGAAGGCCCTCATACGTGAGTAGATAAAGTAGTTCATCTACTACCAGGCACCACAACAGGGGAGTGTAGTTAAAGGCACCTTCGATGTCTATGAAGGTTCTAATCGCGGGGCCTTTCTGCTTCAGTTGTCCTTCAGTTAGGTTAACTGTAGTGCTTAGGGCCGTCTCAATCGAGTAACCAGTCCCATAGGCGTGTTGTTGCTTGTGAAGAAGACTATTTGACAAGATCTTATCGCTGATATATCTGCCCACGAGTGTTTCCACTGTTTTTAGTAGCAAACATGTGAGGCTAATTGGCCGGAAATCCTTGGGTGAAGTATAATAGATCCTGTCTGCCTTCGGAATAAAGACTACTCTCGCACCCCTTTATGCCGCCGAAACATAACCCAACGTCAGACTAGCCCTAGCAAGTCTCACAATCGGCCGAATGATAATCTCACCAGCCCTCTGTAAGAGGACTGGATATATGCCATCCGGACCAGGAGACTTGTAAGGACTGAAGGACTTCAGGCCTTGGGTTGGCCGCTTTAGGGTTCCTGTAACAAAAACCAGCTCCCTTCTAAACTCCTAATGGTATCTCGAACTAACCAGGGTTCCTGAATTATTGAGATACCTGTGTGCCACACAGCCATGCCCCTATGCAAAACTGCAGAGGCGCCTTTGCTATGATGCAAGTTAATCTGAGTATGGTTAGACCGGGAGTAGTCATTTAGGTCTGATCCCGATCTTCCTGTCCACGGAAGGCTCCTTCTGCCCCTTTCTGGCAACTTTAAAGTTGACCTTTCCAAAAAGGTAAAAGGGCCTGTTGTTGAGGACCGCAAGGGCCCTCACTTGTGAATCAGGAATTTTCACAACTAGGAGATGTTTGTATTCTCCAGCTGTGTCCTCTTCCTGAGGCCTATCGTGCCGGACGTTCCGCCAGGATGCTCTTAAGTGACGGGTTGAATCCCTCCAGCCGACGGAGAACCACATGCGGGTCTATCAGTTTACCTGGAAACCATGCCGTATCCAAGCTTTAGCCACTGGGTCAGCTGCCACAAATACAAAGGCCCCTCCCCTGCAGAAAGAGGTCTTGAATTTTGGACATTGATCTGTGGACACTCTTTCGAGCGCCCTCCAGGTAGCTCTAACTGCTCTGTAGTGATCAGCGAGTCCCGATATCTCGTATCCGTGACCACTACAGTCAGGGGGTGAGTCCTCTGAGCGGCCGCCAGTCCAAGGTTCTGCAGCCAGGTTCTGCAGCTACTCCACTAGCTCACTGCGCTTACCTCCTCATTCTACTTTTCAGGAAACCGTTGGTGCGTTTCTTCTTATTGGGGGCCTGATTGGCCACTCCCGTTTCCATAGCCTCGCTCAGAGAGACTGTCCCATCCTCAGCTCCCGGAAGAGCTGGGTGCACAGCCACCGCCTGAGTAAGGCTTGCCGGTGAGACAAATTGGGATGAAAGGGTTATGCTAGACCCATTAGGACTCAGCCCCTTTCCCCCCTTCTTCAACTCCCTTTCTCCTTCTTCTTTGGTATATTTGCGTGATCCATTTTAGTTCTCACGAGTAGCTAGGGAGATAAAAGGCCTGCCCCTGCAGAGCCCCGCATGCAAGGGTAAGACTGATTACTCGGGGAGGTCGTCCGGTGTCCCCGAGAGGCCGTTAGGATACCTTCGTAACCCCTAGGTGCCAAAGTGCCATGGGCACGATCACTCTACACCCATAGCTTAGGGAGGTGGTCACATTGAGCGAGAAACTCAATGAATACCCATTCGCAGGTCACCATACCAACGGAGGACTGTTTCTTGGTCGCTGTGCGGGCCGCAGGTCATTTCCGTGCCGATTCCAGAAATTGGAGATCGGACCGGTATAGACCTCGACCCAGGGATTCAGAAGGCCCGTGTTAGCTAGGTTCTTTCACCCTTCTATCATACTACAACTATGCATGCCAGGAGAGCCCGTTTATAGGGATCCTTTTCAAAAAAAAACCCAGGAGAGACCGTTTATAGGGCTCCTTTCATCCATATCCATACGCATGCAGGCCAAGTTTCATGTGTCTACTAACGTCTCTTCTGTAACCACATTCTTTGAGAATTATTTCGTTACTCACTTTGTCCATCAGGGTTTTCCCGCATATTATGCGCAAGAATCTCATATCAATTGCATTCATTTTACTCTTAACTTTTCCTTGATAGGCCCATGTCTCGCTACCGTATAGTAAAGTCGGTAGAAATATAGATTTATGTATTGCCATTTTAGCTTTATTTGATATATTTTTACTTCTGATAAGGGGCCCTGCTCTATCAATAACCTTCTTACGTTCATTTCTGCGTCTATCTAATTCCTCATCTCTCTTCCCGTCGCCAGTAAATAAACTACCAAGGCATACGAACTTATCAACTTGTTTAATTCTCTCATAATTTAATGCAGTATTACATAGTGTTTTCTCACTCTTTTCTTCGAACACCATAGTTTTTGTTTTATCGAAATTGTACAAAAGGATCACTTATCCAAGTAATTATTTAAAAAAAAAAAACATAATAATTCGATCGTTGTACATCTTTTTTTTTTTTTATTGTCGCTGTACATTTTTCTAGTGTTTTTATTGTATTATAATAGGTCAATTGTTTATGTCACCGACACCTGCATGTATGTTCAGGGTTGGTAAGTCACGTGCTATTCCAACGACATATAGTTACAGCAGTGTGACTCCGATCCTGTTTCGATGTCAAAAATCGAACAGATCTCTCTTTCTATCTCCAAACGTTAGAAAAAGAAGTCCGTTTGAATTTTCACTTTGTACTTGGTATCGAGCAAACTATACGACCGTCAGAATTGTAATAGGGCATACAAAGAGAGGGTTAATCTAAAAAGTCTGCCTGTATATTTATTTTTACAAAATTTTTAATAAGCTAAGTAATTATTTAATAAAATCATAATAATTTTATCGCGGCTGCCAGCCGATGCCGGCTAGATAAGGCATGAAAGAGCCATGCAGGATTGCCAAATTAGATGGCTTGGCTATAATTTCTATTGGTCTATCTTTTTAACGCATTGTTTTTTTTCGTTACCTCAGATCTAAGAGACGTGATCGCGCCGAATGTTGGCTACGCTACCGTCGTGCGCAGTTTCGGATCATCCACACATGAAGCGTGATCCATTTGCATCGTAGTCGATAATTTTTTTTTCTTATTTTTATTTAACCACACGTGTCATTATTAATTAGCATCGCAGTTTCTTAATCTATTTTCTTTTATTAAAAGTGATATAAGATGTCCTCACATACTTTATCGACCTTAATACTACTTATCCTGGTACCAAATCATGTTACAATTATTTTATACTAAAGCAATTTATGTTTTATTCATATAGAACTTTTTAATTGTTGTTATATTCATTGTAATTGTGACCAATGTTGTTACAAAATTAGCATTTGGACGAGAACATGGAGACTACTGATCTTAAGGACGACGAAATATGTAAGCATACCTCATTTAAGACTTAACTCTAATAGGGCTCCAAAGCGTGAGTATTAAGGCCATGTGACCATAAGCTACAAAAATTTCTTTTCCATTTATTTGAGACACAAATTACGTTCAGACGAAACGCGATATTGAATTCTAAATTCATGGAATTACATATGAAGCAAGTAAAAACGTTTGTCTGGTCCTATATTTTTCCAATTATAAGAAAGAAATGTGTCTACTAATTTCTTTTTTGGCTTTTTTTTCACAATTATGAATTTTAGATGGAGACAAACGTTTATTCATGATTTACATTTTGTTTAAAAAAAAATTGAAATCGATGTCGCGTTTCGTGTTAGCATTATTTGGATGTGAGAAAAAAATTGAAAAACATTTTTGAGGCCATGCTTACATGTCTTTCGTTACTCTTTCCCATGATTATAAGGAACAGCAACGGCGCTATCGTTCAATTTTAATTTTTTAATAGTTATGATTTCATACTATATAATTTAAAGTAGCATTAATAATTACACTTATAATTAGAAAATAAAAATGGTTATCGTCTATAATACTACTTATCGTAATACCAACTCATTTAAGACTTAACTTTGATAGGACTCAAAAAGCGCCAATATTGAGGCCATGTGAGCGTAACCTACAAAATTTCTTTTAAACTTTGTTAAAACACACGGAACGTGATATAGAAATTAAAATTTTGGAAATTAAATAAGAAGCGATAAAAACATTTGTCTGGTCCTACATTTTTACAATTATAAAAAAAAAACCTTTTTAAACATTTTTTATCGCTCTTTTCATAATTATAAAATTTTAAGAGCAGGAATAGTGCTATCTTTAGATTTTATTTATTTGAGTTATAACTTATTATTTCATACTAAACCATTTGAAGTAGCATTGTTGATTATAATTATTAAATATAATTTTTTAAATAAAAAAAATTATGACCTTACAGTTTGAATTTTCCCGCCGCTAATTAAAAAGTTTCACGAGAACATGAAAGTTTCATGAGACTTTTCAATGGAACAACGTTACAAGAAAATTTGCAGGACGATTCATTAATCAATCCATAGGTTATGTTGCTATTCATTGTGCAATAACATATTTTCTTTTACACTGAATTTCATTGGTTCGGAGTCAACCAAAATTGAATTTTTCAGTCGAATTCTAATGAATTTGAAGATATTTATTTATAATTTTTAAATGATTTATAGTAATTTCAAGAACTTTTAAATCATTTCAAGGAAGTTCGAAGATAGTAATACAATTTTAATGGATTTTAAACAGTCATATTGATATTTGAAGGGTTGCATCATGTTTTTATTATTTTAAAAATATTTTATGGATTTTAAAAATTTTCAAACAATTCCATGGGACTTATCATGTTGGGACTTGTAATTGACATCTTCCACTTTGCTGTGGTGTTTCACTGAATTTTAAATGATTTATAATTATTTAAAAAAATGTGTACTATGTCTGAAATTTAAGGGATTTCAAGTAATTTTTAGACTTTTATAATTTAAAACTTTTTCATGATTCTTTCGTGATTTTAAACTTAAAGTTCAATTTTAAGACTTTTCAAAAGTTTAAAAAATATTTTATATAATTATAAGATGAGTTATATCACATTTACATAAAAGTGTACGTGATCAGTGGAATTAATGGGTAGGGGGTTGCGCCAAACTATATCTTTTTCATAAAACAGATTTTAGGTGATAAAAAATTGTAAAAGGAGGTCAAGTGGAATATATATGACTCTATCAGTACTGTTTAAAGTTCAGATACTGAAAAGTTTTCAGATACATTATTATAAGAGTATTATTTGAGGTATTCACTTTAAAAAAGTTAATAGATGCAATGAATAATTTATCTATACTACATGAATTTATTTTTAAAGGTAAATATGAAATACAGATTCAAATGCAAATAAAGATATTTATGCCTAGAAGAAATATTCAGCGAACCGAACTTGAAGAAGAACAGTTTGAAACAATGAAACGTCAAAAAAATGATGATCGCCAGAGAAGATATCATAAAAGAAATCAGAATCGCACTGATCAGATTCACCACGTAAAAAATAAGGAAAGTAATGATGATGGAAATTATCAAGCTTTCGTTAAGTAACACTTCTTTTCAATTAAATGATTCTAATTTGTTAACGAAACAGTATCAGTCTCGCCTTCGCGATATTAGAATTGAAGATATCAATGAATATTTCTTCGGACAAATAAATGTTATGTGTGTTTATTGTGGTGCTATGCACTTTGCTGCTGTAAAAGTCGCTAATAAGAGAAATTCTTTTAATGATTATTGCAGCCAGGAAGACCTGAAGTTGGAACCGCTGCCTGCTCCACCTATGATTTTGAGAGATTTATTCAACCGCACTCACCAACAATCAGATCATTTTTATCAACATATACGTTGCTATAATGATTCGTTTGCCTTTGCAGCATTTAATGCTAATTTAGTGAATTTCAATAATAACAGACGACCTGGCCCATTCTGTTCCAAAATATTTAGTCAGGTTTATTATCAGATAAACACTTCCCTGTATCCTTCTGTAGACGATAGTCCTTTATATGGCCAATTATTTATAATAGATCAAAATGAGGCTACTAATATTTGATGTAACCAAACTTCTACGTTAAATTTAGATATTACATATGCTATAAATAATGCTCTTCGCAAATGTAATGTTTTTTCTAAATCTTATCAGATGATGCACAGGGAATTATAGAAAAACAATTGAGGAACTACGGGATAAATTTCAACATGCTATATCAAAAGATTTTCAGAGGAACTATAATATACAAGAAGCTTACATAAGATCACAGATTCAGATAAATGCCTATCTTTCTTACGAAAAATTCGATATTAGTAGCTTTCTAACGATGCCACAAATAACTGAATTTCGGAACAATAGTGAGATTCACGATGACGAGGAATTGCTTACTGAACATGAACAAGTGGGTCAGACACAGTACTACTAATTAAATGGAAAACAAAAATGTATTGTACACACAATCCTTAATGTTGCTTTGTCGAACGAAGAAAGGCCTTTTACATCATGTTTTTATATTAGTGGACCTGGTGGCTCAGAAAAGACATACATTTATACAACTAAATATCATTTGTTAAAAGACAAGTGAAAAAATATATGTACGATGGCATTCACAGGTATTGCAGCAATATTACTTCCATCAGGAAAGACCGTACAAAAAACTTTCGGTACGCCAGTTCCTTTATTTTCTGATTCCGTCTCTCTTATAAAAACTCAATCTAAAGATGCTCAATACTTACGAGAAGTAGATATTTTTATTTGGAACAAAGCTCCAATGGCGCCAAGGTATGCTTTGGAATTCGTAGATCGAACATCACGTGACTTCATGAAAGTTGATTCACCACTTGGTGGAAAAATTATAATTCTTGGCGGAAATGTTAGGCAATTACTGCCTGTAAAACTCATGCAACTCGCAGCGAATTAGTAAATTTATCCATTAAATTCAGTTCACTTTGGAAACGTTTCTCTGTATTTTCACTGACAGAAAATATGCGTACTTTACGACACGAAGCAGAATTCGCAAAGTATTTATTGTCTGTTAAGGTGGTACTTTAAATGACAACGAGAATTACTCAAGAGTCCCAAAAAAATATGTAGCTGCTTGAACCGATGATATAGTACAGACAGTTTTTCGTAAACTTATTAAGGATCGAAGATTTTAAGATCTGGCAAAGACAGCTATATTATCAGTAGGAAACGTTGATGTTGAAGAAATAAATTACAGAGTCGTGGAGCTATTGGACAAAACCACAGAACGAATTTATACAAGTGTAGATAGTGTTGAAAGTTATGATAATGGAGATATAAATGATGCAATACTCATAGAATGCTTCAACACATTTAATCTACCGACCCTTCCTTCTCATGAATTACGATTAAGAACACAGTAATACAAGAATCTAAATTTCAGTAGGAAAAGGCGGTTGACTTTAAGTAACGCGCTCGGTTGAAATTCAATTGCTTTATGTACGTAAAATGTACTTTATAGGTTAATTTAAGACAGAAAGATTGTTAAATTTCCGTCAATGCGTGCATTTGAAATGAAACTTATAGGTTAAATTAAGTCAGCTGATTGTTGAAATTCATAACATTTATGCGTTATCGTTCAGTTATTAGGAATTGAAAATAATATATGATTAAGAATTAAATAATTTTAGGAATTACATTTTCTTTAATGTGAGCATTGAATAAATTATTCATTCTACCTAATAAATCTAGTTGTTTTTTATCCTCCAAGTAGATCAGATTAGTACAAACTTAATGACACTAAACAAGGCAATTATATCCTTTTCCATCTACCAGGTACAGAACGTGAATTTTCAATCCTTTTTCATATATTTTTTATCACATGTGTATGCTTATTCGATTTATAATCAAAATCCGTTGTAGATCTGAGTACATATATCAAAATAGGAAACGTTGACGAAACAACTACAATGAGCTCAGTGTTGGTCGATCCTATCCAGCGCTATCGACGCCATATTGTATACTATCAGCTGCTCTCTTGGCTCCTCTTTTAAAATCGCCGAAATCCGTGCAAGTGTTTGCGCATCGCCAGATCGCATTTCGCCGACGCCTTTCTGCCAGCACAAATTGGATTTCAGAGCACGCGAATGAAAATCATCCCAAACTCGACATACCTGTCAGTTAATTATCATATTATTCGTATATCAGATATGAGACACTGAGTTTAAGTGCCATTTCTGGTTGAAATTTAGTGACTTACTTAATTTAATGCAAAAATGAAATTAATCTACATTTAAAATTCATCATCTTGTATTACTGTGAAACAATTGTATTGGTATCGAACTTGCAAATAATTTTCTAAGATGTCGCATTTTCACAGGTGATAAGGCAGGGGATATTGTCTTTATATATCGTATTACATTGTATTTTAAAAGACAAACTTTCGATACTGTCGGGTTAGATCTTCGTACATATGTATTTGAACATGGGCAATTGTATGTGGCATTTGCCCGAGTTTGATCTTATCATTCAGTAAAAATTTTCCTAGGAGAACAGCGGCAAAGTAATATTATAAAGAATTATGTGTATACAGGAATATTCAAATAACTTTTTATTTTTAAATAATTAAAAATAATATTTAAAACAAATTAAGTTACATTATAAACTGAGTATTGCAAAATCAACAAAAACAAATTCATGAATTCTTCGACAAAAATATAGGAGAAACTTAAACGTACGCAAGATGCTTTACAAAAGTCGATGAAATGTTAAGGTGTACATCACCTCGACAATCATGACCTTCGGGTCAATTTTCAAGGTCACTTGATGTTCAAGACAATTTTTTTTAGATTGAACTCCGTGCCCGGATGAATTTTTTTGTAGTCTTCAGACTATGGATTCTTATCACAACACCCTCCTCCCCCCAAATACACCCAGACAGTAACAATCATTTCGGATAAGATGTAAAGACTGTGACCATGTAGTTACAAAAGTGAAAATCTTGACCATGTCACTTCTCTGCGATTGGATACAAAAAAATACACATTGTCCTTACTTTTAGCGTTACCCAGAAACAACGTCGTGGACGTAGTAATTTCTGTTTCCTGTGGGGTGCTTTCTTATCATGAGTTCCCCTTGCCTCTCACGTGTCGGGTGGTTGATTAACGTGATTCCTCTTGCCTCTCACGTTTTTCAGTTTTCTCTTGTTGTGAGTCGCTGAGCAAAAGCTACATTTTTAATGTAACCCCATAAAAGGAAATCAGGTGATGTTAGATCTGGTGAGCAGGAGGGCCATTCGAATGGACCTCCTCGTCCAATCCATCTCTCATTGAAATTTAAGTTCAAAAACTCACGGACGATGAGTGCAAAATGTGGCGGAGCACAATCTTGTTGAAGCCACATTCTTTGTTTTGTTGCTAAGTCAACGTTCCCCAATAGTTTAGGTAAATGATCCCTTAACAACTCTAGGTAAGTGTGTGGACGGTTTTGAAAGACGTCTACGTTTGTGTCTTCAAGCCAATGGAGAGCACTTTGAACAGTTACTCCGTGGCTGATTGTAACGCTGGTAGCAATGGTGAGAGGCAAGGGGACTCACGTTAATCAACCACCCGAAACGTTAGAGCTAAGGGGAACTCACGACAAAAAAGCACCCCAAAGGAAACAGAAACCGTCGTGAGACAGGTTAGTTTTACCCTACTGAGTCTCAACAGATCGCAGCTGTTTCTGGGTAACGCTAAAAATAAGGACAAAGTGTATTTGTACTTTCACACATTTGTAGACAAACTTTTTTTAATTAAAGGTCAAAGCATAGACAAAACTGTAATTTGTTGATTGCGAATTATCTTTTGTTAAAGCTCCTTCGGCTTTAACGAGCACATTCTCATCGCGTATATCATGCTTCGCCCTCGATTTTTTCCAAAATGCGAACTTTTTCTACATTAAGTTCAAAACTACTATATCAAATGTATATTACATTCATTTGTGTACCTCAGCCCAGGATGGCTTATTCAGTTTTTAGAAAATAAAGTAGAGCTTATTTTTCATCATAAAAAAGATGAGCGAAAAATTCTTGATATACCTTTCCTACTCTTTTCGAGGTTTAAAGATTTTTTTGCAAAACAAAGTAAAAAAACGCAAAATTTTTAGTCTTATTTTTTTTCAATCCATATTTTTACCGTCTTATTGTTATATTTGTCAACTATAAATCATGCTTGTTTTTTTTTTACTACTTTGTTTTACATTTGCAAAAACGTGGCCGAAGCAATAAGAAATTTTTACAAATTTTGAAGTACTCCAAATCTTTTATTAGAGCATGCTCTTTACAACCAACATGCAAGATATACATGGTTTTTGACATTTTTTTGGATGCTAATTACGAATTTGTTATTATTTTCTCAAAATTAGTTTATTTAAACAATTTGTTTAAACAAAATTTTCAAAAAAATCGAATTGTTGCAAAATTGCAATCAGAATTGTAGTCTACGGGAAAAATACGTATAAAATATGTATAATGAATATTCATGGTTTAAATAATTATACAAAAATAATAACAAAAAACGAAATATTCTACTTTTATATTTAATATGCATGTTACACATGGTTTCCACGGTTTTTGCGGCCAGTGATCACGAATTTCATATTATTTTATGCAAAAAATCTTTTTTTTAACAATTTATTTTAACAAATTTTTAAAAATAAATCAAAATTTTTCGAAATCGTTGTCACAATTGTAATTCACACAAAAAACTTCAGAAAATACCTATCGGCTACCATTTTGACTTGACAATATAATTTCCTGAGACATAAATGAATAAATATTTTACACACTTCCTACCAGAAAATTTATAAGTCTGGCATCAATCTCGAAAAAATTCAATTTTTTCAAATTTGTTTAAACAAATTGTATAAAAAAAGATTTTTCGCATAAGATAATATAAAATTCGTGACCACTGACCGCAAAAATCTTGGAAACCATGTGTAACATGCATATTAAATATAAAAGTAGAATAGTTCATTTTTTATTATTAATTTTGTATAATCATTTAAACAATGGATATCGATTATACATGTTTTATATTTATTTTTCCGTAGATCACAATTCTGATTGCAATTTTGCAAAATTATATTTTTTTGAAAATTTTGTTTAAAAAAATTGTTTAAATTGATTAATTTTGAGAAAATATGACAAATTCGTAATTAGCATCCAAAAAAATGTCGAAAACTATGTATATCTTGCATTTTGGTTGTAAAAAGCACGCTCTAATAAAAGATTTGGGGTACTTCAAAATTTGTAAAAATTTCTTATTGCTTTGGCCACGTTTTTGCAAATATAAACCAAAGTAGTAAAAAAAAACAAGTACATAGTTCGAAAGTGCAACACTCATGGACGCGATTAGCATGATTTATAGTCGAAAAATATAACGATAAGATGGTCAAAATCTGGGTTGAAAAAAATCAGACTAAAAATGTTGTGTTTTTTTACTTTGTTTTGCAAAAAATGTTTAAAAGTGCAACTCTCATACAATTTGGACGACACCATTAAAAAGAGCGACCTCGAAAATGGTAGATAAGGTATCTCAAAAATTTTTCGCTCAGCTTTTTCATGATGAAAAATAAGCTCGAAAAAGGTATATCCGAAAAGTGTCCATGTGACGTTAAAGGGTTATACAATTTATATTATTACAATTCATTATATGCATGGGTATTGAAACAAACATATTTTCACTGTCTTGTTTTTATAATTTAAAGAGTTCACCTTCTATAAATAAACTACCTGTTTATTACAACAACAAAATTTTTACATTCAATGCTTTTTTTAGAATAAAACGAAGCTTGAAATAAAAACAACTCGTTCCTTCAAAAATGATTAATAACGAATTTTGAGCTCTTTCGTGGGTAACTTGTAACTTGCATAGTTAGGCCACGAAACAGAATGTTTTATTTTTAATTTTTTTTTTTTTATCAGAATTTGAATTTTCGATTTTTCAAAATCATTCAAAAAGTTCTTATAGCAGTCTTGGGAGGGGGGGGGGGGTGTAATGTTTTACACACGTCTAATACGTTCATGTTATACTCCTTAGAAACATTTTTTCCTTTTCTCTAATGACCTTTTTTTTAGGAGTCGCCCCCAATATTGGGGAAGCGAGGCATGGTCGTATTAAGAAAAAGATAAGAAGTAAAATTAAAGGGTAAGAGTAAAGTTAACACGGTTGGCATGCAATTTTTGTAGAATACATGCGGTAAAACGCTAATGGACTAAGTCAGTAATTCGAATATTATCGACGAATGTTGTGTAGAGAAAACACTGTTTACCAAGAGTAAAAGAAGTTTGTTGAGATATATTTGTCATGTTGAGAGAATGAAAGGAGAACGATTGATGAAACAAGTATATTTGGGTAAAGTGAATGGTATCGTACCTAAAGGCAGAATCAGGTGAGAATTGTGGGAATGTGTCATTAGAGCCTCAAAAGCCATATAAGCACGAGCGCTTGAATTAGAAGATGTATAAACGTAAATGTTTATCAATAAGTTTGCGTATTTTTGTATGATCTATGGCTGATATGTGATGAATTTTCGAAGTTCTTCGCTTGGGGTGATTGCTAGAGATATTAGTCAGTGATCGGTGTTGTTGAAGTGTTACGGAATGTCTTATACAAATAATCAACACGGGAATTCTAGATTGATCTAAAAATATATACCTTCCATTTTTCGTTTTTCTCATATGGACTTCTTGATCCTCGTCAAGATAACGAGGCTAGACCCAAGTGATATGCACTTACCTTGAAAGGAATTTGGCTTAATTGTTACGCGGCTAGGCGCTCTGACTTTACATGGGATGTCCGGGGTTCGATCTACTGAGTTTCTGGTAGATCGGATCCCACCTAAAGCTTTAGGTCACCCTATCATGTGCTTGACTGCACCCCAGTCCGTGAATGATGGGAAAAATATGAGGCTTTTTCCAGTATGTCAAATTAGACATACTGCTCTTATCAGTTCACTTGATTGCATTACAAAAATATGTCCATGACTGATGATATATAACGGAACAGATCCGTCTAGATTATTGAAAAATCCAACTCTCGCCAAAATGCTTTCGACATACTGGACTATCACCATCTTAAGTCTAAGAAAAAGGAGCTTCCCCTTTTCATATATAACATTAATAGTCTCTCCTAAAATTACAATGACAAAAATTAGAACGTTCTTTTATTTACGTTTTTCTCGTAACCATACAGAAAATAACATTAATTTCTTTAACAAATGCAAAGCCATTAAAAAGGTGTATAGTGCAGCCTAAAACGCTTATTTTATCGGTAAATTACGATGTTTTGCATGATTGAAATAATTTACGATCATTGTATCATTGAATAGTACCGTTATTGATTGGAGAAAAGTAATATTTTTTGTGATGAAACTTGCTGGTCGTTTCGCCAGCGGCGTGGACTCGCCTTCGATTGTAAGTCGAAGAGAAAAGGCGTTGAGGATGTACGGGTGAGATGCACGATGTATGATCCTCTGGCAAGCGAAATAATGGAAATAACGAGGCCAGTATGGTCGCTCTACTATACAGATACCCTACCGATTGCAAGAAGGTGGTGCCGAGTAGCCCGAGGCTTCACTTCTCCTTATGCTTCGGTGAGCCAGCGAGCCGTGGCGGAAGTAGATATCCTCCTGGGTTATCAAGGAGTTGAAAAACGTTGGTGGTCAGGCGACCGACTTATGTACATGAAGGGAAACAAAGTACGCGTGATCACAAAAGTATCTTCCTTGAGGAAACTACCTCGCGATTCGAGTTCATTTAATGAGACCTCAACCCCATTAGAGAGTACTTGTAATTCTAAGAGTTTCTCTGAGCTAGAATCCATTGAGAGACTTGGTACTATACGATTATTTCAGTGTACTGACTATCTCTGTTTAAAAGTCTTCATTTTGGGCACTGAGTATGTACGTATAATTGAGGAAATCTAAAGGATTTTTCAGCTGTTTGTGTTCATTTTTATTGTTGCATATTTGATTGTATTCTTTTTTATGGCAACTTCCTTTAAACTTAGTACTATTCGAATTCCTGATTGTTTTAATGTTATAAAAAGTTTTATAATAATTCACTGAATTGATTCCAACTGAGAAACTTTGTATTATCTCATTTTTTAAGTGTTCAGTATTATCTGGAAAAATTTATCATTTTTATCCACATCACTTACTAATAATCAATTAAGAAACTTGATAATATACGATTATTTCACAGCGCCTCCGTTAGTACTCATCTCGAAATAACCTAATTCGAATGGTGCCAGGTAACGTCGCTCGAACGATTTTCCGTGCACCCGAACCCCGATACATAAACATGCTTGCAATATACATACATTATTAATCATTTTTAATTCAATGATTTATTAATTATTCAATATTTTTAATTATTAATTTATTTATATTTAAAACAATGTACAGAAAAAATATTGAATTAAATTATTAGGTTTACAAATTAATTCAGCGCCTTTACTTTAATGTTTTGCGATTTTTGGTCAAACTTTAATTTTTTCCCACTCCGTGGAAGTTTTAAAGGCAAACAAACTTTCAAGCACAATATAATAGATGGCAGCTCTGCGGACTCAATCTAAAAAATCATCAGTGAATACAACGATGTCCGGCAAGAAACATTTGATACACTACATTGTTTTTGCATTCCAATTGAAAAAAATTCAGCTGAGGAGGCCGAAGTTACCTTTTTGGCATTAGTAGAAGATGCGGTAACACATAAGATATGTAAAAAAAGGTTCCAGAGAATTTACAATGGTGATTTTTGAATTGGAATGCAAAAAGAATATAGTATCTCAAATGCTCCTTATCAGACGTCATAGTATTCACTAATGATTTTGGAGGTTAAGTTCGCAGGGCCGCCATCTATTATATTGTGCTTGAAAGTTTAAGGTATGCCTTTTAAAACTTCCTCGGGGTGGGTATAAATTCAAGTCACAGAGCATCAATGTAAAAGCACCGAATTAATTTGTAGGCCTAATAAAATGCATTTAATATACAAATTAATGCAATAAATGCATTGATGAGAGTCTGGAATCCTTCGTGAACGGTCCCGCTGTCGTACTCCCGGCACTGTTCACGCTCTTTTTATGGAGGGATTGGATTTAGATTTAGTACCCGCACTCGAGTAGTACCGCGGGTGCAGTATATCTCTATTTCACATATTTCATTTTAGTCACTTAGCATGTAGAATTGAGGAAATCTGAAGGATTTTTGTAATTTTTTGTGTTAATTTTTATTATTAATTGCTTGTGTTAAATTTTTGTTGAACTTCCTTGGAACTTGACACTGTTCGAATTCCTGATTGTTTTAAGATCATTAAAATTTTTATAATAATTCTCTGAATTGATTTCAATTGAAGAAGTATGTACTGTATATCATATTTGTTAAGGTTTTTTCTCTGAAAATTTTCAGAATATGCAGACAAGCTAACGGATTTTGATCAAAGTCCGAGGGTATACATAAGAGATATTTTACATTTTAATTCAATTATAAAAAGGGCTTAAGTCGATGTGAAGGTACCACATCATACCTGCTCTCTCAGCGACCTTTTTCTATTGATGTGTGTTGGTCTCGATCTCAAATATGGACGAGTCGATGTGGCTCTCAACCGGCGGCTTCTACATTATGTTACAATAGTACATTTGAATTAAACCCAAGTGTGTATGAACTCTGTTCCGTACTACCATGGAGGTCGAGTCGAAGACGCGTTACCGTTTTACAATTTTTGTGTAATTGTTTGTTAATGATATTTATTCTAAATTCAATATGTATGGGGTCTAATTCTGAACGATACATGCGGATTTATTTCCTTAGCATTTACGGAAATTGTTAACCGTTTGTATACTTTTTTAAAGAACAATATTGTTTACTATCGGCGAGAAAATTGTATGCATCTGGCATATTTAATAAGAGGCCAGTTGAGAGCATTATTTTTCATACAAGAGGCAATGGTAAAAATGTGAAAACCTTCATAAATATAAAGAAGACATTGATGAACATATCGCAGTTTAAAAGTTTGAGAAACAAATTAAAATAATGCTCTAAAGTTGACTATTGTTTAATGTGCATATCTATGATTTTCTCGCCGATAGTAGAAATCAACGTGTATCACAGTGGCCTTTCAGATACAATGAATTCCAGAAAAGTCCTGAACCGCAAAATTTACGAACTGTCTATTATTAAGGAATTTTCCGTACGATTATCCAGTAGTGGGAATGAGTGGGGGTGCATGCTTCATTGACAAGTGGACTAGGACTACTAGGAATCACCACGTAAAAAAACACGCCTTTGACTCGACCTCCATGGTGGTGCTTAACAGAGTTCATACACGATTCAATTTAAATGTACCACTGTACCATCGTACTGTACCACTGGCTGAGAGCCACAGCGCTCCATCTAGCTTCGAGATTGAGACCCGCGCAAAATAATAGAAAAAGTTCGCTGAGAGGACAGGTATGATGTGGTACCTTGAGATCGCCTTAAGCCATAAAGTCAGAGGAGGATGTCCTCCTTATAGAAGTTTAGAAGAAATTCGATGCAATTTGCTTCATTTTAATCTTTTTTGAAATTATTACCATGAGTTTAGATTCAACAGTACAACATTTATCACTGAATGAAGGAATTTGCACACCGAACTTTTATTGCATAACTCTAGAGTGCCGGTGTACCCATTATGCTTCAGAGGAGCGTGCACAAGTACTCGTAACGTTTATGATAAAGAGCGAGAGAATTGTTCCATGAGGCTTTTTTGGTCCGGAGCGTGCCACATTACTGCCAAGTTGTAGATCTTAAGTCGAGACAGACAAGTTGAAGCTCTTACCGTAAATCAAGTGTTTGTTCTGTTCTGTTTCCCAGTATCCTACCCTTTCTATTTCACTCCTATTGAACGACCCTTCTCCTTCTCTAGGAATTAAACTCATCTCCATTTTTACTCCTTCCCTTTTCTTTCTTACTTTTTCTTTATTATCTTGCAACATTTCTCTATTTTTCTGCATCCAAGATCTATTGTACAAGAAGTTCAAGCTCAAGGGTTTACGTACAGATTCATCGTGTTCACTGAAGCTTGCTCAAAAACGAAGGCAATTAATTATTCCATCGTAGAACGATAAATTTAACGAAGTAGCTCTTTTCTGTTATTACTCGCTCGATCAAGCGTGAGTACTATTTATTGCGTTTCTCTTTCGAGGATATAATAGTGCTCGCCAAGGTAATAGATAGTTTAAATGGGTCGCTGGGACGTACCTACGTTACAGTGTGCTTAGATGTACCGACGATGATTTGTTAAAAAAATTATAATATTAATTGATGACAAGCTGTCACCTTAAACTGTCATCCTTAAACTGTATCCCAATGCACAGTGATTCAGGTGGTACGAAAAAGGTGATCATAAATAAAAAATGAGTTTTAGTTTTTTGTGAAATATTGATACCAATCTATTAACAAATGTTTAACGTGAATGAAACCTTAACTTTAGGATCAGTAAAAATATTTAAAAAATCGTTATATAGAATTGTAGTTTATGATTTTCTTTAAGTGATTCAAGTGTTGAAATTTTCATATTTGGGTGATTGTCAAATTGCAAGCAAACTTGAAGTCCCAGTAATATAACATTAAATTAGAAACCATTACTTATTTTTGTTTAATAAAAACTTATTATGAACCTCTACAAAATGTTCAGTTCTTTTTTTTTTAATTTCTGTTCGTATTGACGCAAATTTAATATAAAAACATATCAAACTTCATTAGCGCTTAAGTGTCTCAACCTCACTTTGTACAAGGAGATACGCATTTTCTCCTTTGTTTTGACTGTTAGCCTAAATAATGTCTAATGTCTCAAGTTTGTAAACTTTATAGGAACAAAACTTTAATTTATGCAAATTTTTCAAGCCAAACAAATTATATTGTATAAACCTTAAAGTCTGTCCCTCGATTTTTGTCATTTTAATCGTCATTTGCGCAAGTCTTTGTTTGTAACAAAATATTTGTAATCACAGTTGAGTAATAAACACAGAATTATTCAGCGTTTCCGTGAACACAAAATTCTATAAAATTTAACTTAAAATATAAACATATTTTTGTAAGTCGGATAATAAAACTCAGAAGTACATTTTGATAACAAAGTCGTCTTCAGAGATATTGCTTAAAACACAGTTTCGGAGTAAAAAAAAATATAATCCATTTTGTCACCTGCTCAGGAAGTGCGTTTATTTGTGATTAGAATGTGTTATTTTTTTATACATATTATAAAAGGATAAACTTAATAGTTTTTCTGTCGTAATTCGTGTGATGCAGTGATACCGTACAGAAAAAAGTAGGGGTTCACTCATGTTGCAGCTCAACTGAAAGTTGGTGTCATTTGGAACTTGAGCTCCAATAGATACCTGTAGAGACCTAAATGGATTCGTTTAGAGTGCACTTGAAAAGCACAGCATCAACAGTGTCAAGGCCCATTCACAAGCCAAACGTTTGCAAAGTCGGGTTAAGTTAGCGATTTGTAGTATATGTCGGTAAAGCAAACACAAACGATATTTATTATTTGACTTATTTTATAATTTTTAATACAAAATTGGTTTGAGTCTACACCACCTTTAAATTACCATGATTTTAAATCATTGCGATGTAATTAAATGTTATGAAATTTTATTGATTATAAGTGAAAATTCATTACTTAGCTAACCCATTTTTAACCTACTCTTAAAAGTTATGAAAAATGATACTGCATATGCAGTATCAAAATGCATACAATTCGTTATACTTACTTTATAAAGTTCAAAATATACTTAGGGTATTTTCTTTAAATAAAAAAAGAAATTCAAAAGGTTTAATGCAAGATTCCCTTTTTAATAATTGAATATTATTGATAATGACTTATTTATAAATGTGGGCATGCATAATAAGTTTATCGACCAATGACTTGAAAGGAATATTTTTTTACATATGAATCAGCGCTCCTAATTTTGGGAACTTTTGGAACTGCGCATGCGTCGCGCCAGCAACCCGATTTGTTGCTTTTAGTGCGCGCATTTTAAATTATATAAATATTCAAATGTTATATTTGTAATAAATAATGATTGGGAAATGCTTCAAAAGGAATTTTTTAATCCTAAAATAGAATTTTTGAGTGACAGATGAAAAAATATTGTGATTTTATTGCAAAAAACGTTTTTAATTTTGGCTTCAGAAAAAACAAAATTTTCAATTTATTTTTAGTAACTTTATTGGTTTTATTTTAGGTCAAATAGTTGCGAATAAAAAAAAATAAATATTAGATACTCGACAGAGACAAAATTAATCATTGAGCTAAAAAAATGCTTTTTTTCTCTGAACTCGGAATTTACAACGTCTTTTTAATTAAAATCGACTTAAATTTTTATCTGTCACTTCAAAATCTTATTTTAGGATTATGAAATTACTGTTAATGAATTCCCTAATCATTATTTATTATAAATATCACATTTGAATATCGACATTATTCAAAATCAGCCCGCCAACAGAAACCAATCGTGTTGCCAGTTGTCGTATTGTCGTGTTGCCGGCGCATTATATCTATTTTAATTGCAGTAATAAATATTATAAGTTAATTCTGTTCATCAAGCTATGTCCATCAGAGTTTGATGACATGTGTGTTTTAAGGTAAATATTGTGTTATTAATTAAAAATAATGTCAAAGTGGGCAAAGCAAAAAATAGGTTCGTTACGAATAGGCTCAATTACATTAGAGATCCTTTCGAACCCAAAGTGTGGTCGTATCATTTAGTCCCATTTATCGTTTTGGGTTCCTTTTCAGCAAGTGGGGTTCATTTTTGTTGCAGCTCCTTTGGAACCAAAAATGGGTTCCAATGGAAACTTCAGTTTTTTCTGTGCGCGTGTATCTGGACATTCGCGAGGATCGGGTGGGCTGTTTTGTTTATTATTTCTTACCCTCTGTTTGCAAATAGAGGTACACTTTCTTATCCTCTGTTTGCAAATTAGGTACACTTGGAAAACGGGATTTGGAATTTGGTAAACTTACTATTATATCGAAAATATGATTATTCTGTTTTCGAGTTCTAATTTATTACGATATCTTACTTATGTTTCGTAAAAATTATTTACAATATGTGGTTAAATATTCAGTTCTTCCTAATTTACATGCGGTACAGCATTTAAGTAAACTAAAAAGTGAGGTCGGTAATATAGGTATTTGAGTGTGTCACATGCCCTTAAGGCGCTTCAAACGGCTGTCGAATTCGCAAGAGGCAAACTAAATCTAAACGGTTGAGTTATTGAACTTCACATTTTAAGCACATGATCTGAATGTAATAATACTGGACGGTTCAGCTCGCTTTTTCCCGAAAAGATCCTTTTTGTTGTTGTATTTTGTAATTGAAAATAAAATGTTATTTCTCGCTTGAAAGTCGCGCGAGCTATACAGTGAAACGGTAGTATAGTTGTCGCGTGGGGCAGGAGCGGAAGGCGGGGGACTCGCCTGTATTCCCACGTGTCTCTCAAACGACTGTCAATTTGATTTCATCGAAACTACATCTGAACGCATGAATTGTTGGCCACAATATTTTAATAACATAATCTAAAGGCAATTACACCGAATCGTTCAGCTCGCTTTTTTCCGAAAATGTTCTTATTGTTGCTGTTTTTTGTAATTGAACGTGGAGATTATTTTTTCTCGCTTGAAACTCGCGCATTGTGTACAGTACACGGGCGTATACCAGTCGCGTGGTGCAATAGCGGCAAGCGTAAAAAAGTATAATATAATTTTTTTTGTTTCTTCACACAATTTTCGCTATGAAATGACTGCATGCGTACGTGCATTCATTATCAATTGGCGAATTACCAAAATAAATGTTTTAGCAACCAAAAAGTCTTCAACTGTGAAACGTAAAGGAAACAAATAAACACTCAAAATTTTGAAGATGTTAAATTTGTAACATTTATAGTTTAAACTTTTACAAATATTTCGCGTCAAGGCAAACAAATAATTAATGTTAAAAGTAACACAAAAAATTGTTATTCATAAATTAGCGTACAAAAGTTTGGTCTACTTTATTTGCGACATTTAAATAAACGTCCACGTCTCACGACCGTGAGATAAGTGGTTACAGTCTGTAAAGGAATCAATACGACGATCCAGCAAAAGCCTCGTGCACCCTAAGAACACGGAGCGAACCAAGGGCAACCGCCTTCTGCATTTTTCCCGCAAGTGTTCTAGCATATTGTTGACACGCAGGGGTGCTTTTTAGGCCATTAGCAAGTGAAAGCTTGTCACCTCCAAGAGCGCCGATGATAAGGACGATCAATTTAACAGAATATTCCGGGTACAATCGTTGCAACTCCCTTATAAGGTCTCGATACCTCTCTTTCTTTTCACTCTCTTTGGTTATGATATTTTTGTCAGCTGATGCCGAAAATTCGATAACGAACATGGTTCGCTTCTCGAAGTCAAGAAGAACCATTGTCAGGCCTCGAGTGAGCAACAGAAACAATTGTCGTAAATATAAAGTTCCAGTATATGCGGCATTTCCCATTCTTGATAATTGACTCAATTTCCCTAGGAGCATTTAAAGGAGCGATATTAAGGTGAATGCCGTAGGAGTGACAGAGATGGTAATAAAGCACTCTTAGTGCCGCATTGTGCCTTTGAATGTAGGTCGTTCCCGCGTGAGTTGGACAACTAGATAGTATGTGAGCTAAATGCTCGGGGTGTGCATGACACGCCCTGCAGCTATTATCGGGAATGTGTTCGCTCAAAATGTGGCGACGGTATGTTAAGGTGGAAAGGTGGAAGATACCGTGAATCCTCTTATCGAGGAGCTGTTCACGAAAGTTTTTTTCTTGTGCTTTCTTAATCCGGGCTTTCAGGAGTGAGTACTCGAGATACATAAGATTTGATGCATTTTGCTCACCCCTAATACTGAAGTCAAGTCCGAGTGTTTCAGCAGCCTCCTCCGCTGCTTTGTACAGAAACGCTGCTTTGCCCACTTCTTCGTGATTCCTGACCATTTTAAGAAGAGGATCTCTTCCATTTGCAACTCTATGTGCTGTACACAGAATAATCCTGTTGTGAAGACATTGACGACTCAATATTCCGCGACCACCTTGACGGCGTGAGATTTACAGTCGCGGAACGGAAGACTTAAAATGCATGCTTCTGTTCATGTGCATAACCTTTCTTGTCCTGATATCAAGAGATCTGAGCTCGTTCTTCGTCCATGGAACTACTCCAAATGAATAGAGTAGTACCGGGACGGCAAGCATGTTCGTTGCAGATACTTTGTTCCTCGCCGACAGTTCGGAAGACCAAATCTGTCGGATGAGACGTTTGTATCTGCTTCGGAGAGTATCCTTTATAGATGTCACATCCTGAATGCGGCTCTGTGGCACGCCCAGGTATGTATAAGTCTCTCCAGCGCAAAGGTGTCGTATGGTGCTTCTATCAACGAGCTCATGATCGTCAGGGATGCCATTAAGTTTTTCTCGTTTCAAATAAACCTTGGCGCATTTGTCTAACCCATATTCCATTCCAATTTCCTTAGTATATCGTTCGACAATCCACAGAGCTAGATGCAGTTTCTCTGTGTTTTTAGCATAGATCTTAATATCGTCCATGTAAAATACATGAGTGACCTTGTACTTTCGATCTGCAGGTTTTCCGCACAATTACACGTCGAAATGGCGAAGTGCTAGAGATAGTGGCAATAAAGTAAGGCAAAAGAGGAATGGGCTCATGGTGTCGCCCTGAAAGACACCTCTCTGAAACGTGACCTAATTAGTTGTCACACGATTTTTTCCAGATGAGATAGTAAATCTGGTTTTCCAAAGCGGCATCAATCTCTCTATGCACCCAACTATTTGCGGATGAACCTTTAAGATTTCTAAAAGACAGATGATAAGTCTATGGGATGTCGAATCGAAATCTTTCCGATAATCAGTCCAGGCCATCGATAGGTCACGCTGGTAGAATGCTGCATCTTTGCAGACACATCTATCGATGAGCAGGTTCTCCCGACATCCGCCTACGCCTTTCTTTGAGCCTCGTTGTTCATGCATTTCTTGCTACACAGGTTCAATGGCCCGAACAATCCTATCATTTAGGACAGCTGTGAATATCTTATAAAGCGTGTTCAGACAAGTTATTGGCTTGTAATTCTTCGGGTCAGCTAAGTTGCCTATTTTCGGCAGAAGTATTGTGCGCCCTTCCACCAACCACTCTGGAATCGGATCTTCCGACTTCAAATATGAGGTGAAAATACGGGCTAAATGCTGATGGGTTGACGAAAACTTCTTCCACCAGAAAGTTTTGATACAATCTGGTCCCGGTGCGGAATAGTTCTTCATCCCTCTTAATACGTTTTTCACCTCCTCCAAAATACTTCGACCTCCTCTGGTTTGGGTGGGTGTTCGACAGTAACTGTAGGGTCTTGGAAGAGTCGAAATGGGTCAGAGAGTAACTGTTGATTTTCTCTGACCCACCTCTCCCTCCGCTCTAGACTTCTCTTAGCGTCAGATAGTATCCGTATTCTCTCAACAATATGCTGCCTGATGGTCAGCAGCTTTGACTTGTTAAGTGTGTGATAACGGGTCCGGAGTACGCGCGCGAACTTTCGAACCTTGGCGGTAAAATTCCTGCCAGATATGATTTGGTCAATCACACACTGAATGCGGGACGCGTATTGTCTTGCCCAGGCTATCTTTATGGAGAGTTGATGCATTCGACATTTGGTCTTATGATCAGCCGTTGGTTTTGTTTTACGGTTCGCATCGGCTAAAGTTCTCGCTGCATTATACAGAAAATAATTGATAGCCCAGAGGTCGGATTCTCCGGAAAAATTTCCACGAAGTTCGTCATCCATTTCAGCCAGATCTTTAGGCTTGAGAGAAACCTTGGTGTTGATGTTTCTCCGGGTCCTAAACCATCGCTCTTCATCTATTGGATGCGTGCCCGCGGTTGGTCTTAGTGTCGTTTCTCTTTCTCTGTTGCCGGCTTGTTCTAGCTGTCGTAGAGTAGGCGTTCCGCTTACATAGCCCCTTTTACAGAGTAGTTCAGCATGGTTTCGCAGACGTTGCTGCGAAAAGTGCGATAGCTCCGGGTGTTTCTCGCACCACAGAGCATGCAGCCGTGCCATGTAACCCCGTTCAGGGGCCACACTCGCATCGTAGCACTCTAGCAAGTCGTGATTCAGTCGTTCCGTCCACCCAAAGGTCGCGAGATCCCGCCGATCCATCGCATTGAATCCATTTTCATTGGTTCCCCCAGCTCTAGATTGGTCGGCATTGTTGGCTGACCCATTGTCGGGATCCCTGCGCGTTCTGTTGTTTTGAACCGCACTTACTACAACTATGTTTGTTGTTGTCATTGTTGTTCCCACGAGAAGCTAGGGAAAGGGGTTCGTCCATCCTTGTAGAGCCCCGCATGCAAGGATAATGCTGCCCCTGGACAATTGTCCGCGACTGCCTATTTATTTTTGTAACCATATTCAGCAGAAACCCTTGGTACAGGACCCTCTATCCGCAACCCGAGGACGCGTTCGG